>NC_064627.1:287665864-287968895 GCF_023864275.1 Schistocerca cancellata
ATTGGGTGTGCTTGTCATTGGGAGCTTCAGTGTTAGGCGGGTGATACAGCCCCTCACGGAAATAGCAGGCAAAGCGGGAAAGAAAGCCAGTGTGCACGATACGTGTTTGCCGGGGGGGGGGGGGGGGGGGGTCTCGTCCGTGATGTGGAAGACGACCTGCCGGCGGCTATCGAGCGCCATGAGTGCAACCGGCTGTGTATAGTGGCACACGTCGGCATGAGTGACGCCTGCCGCTTTGGTTCTGAGGGCATCCTCTGCTTATTTGGCGGATGGCTTCTTTTGCTCACAGCTTCAGTTCTGCCAGTACCTCGTCTCCTACCTTTCCAACCTCACAGAAGCACTTGCCCGCGAAAGGCAAAGGTTCTGAGTTCAAGTCTCGGTCCGGTACACAGTTTTCATCTGCCATGAAGGTTAATATCAGCGCACACTCCGCTGCAGAGTGGAAATTTCATTCTGGAAGCAAAAATAGGCGTAAGGAGAGCAATGAAAGAAGCATTCAATGACTTTGAAAGTAAAACTTTGTGAACCGATATGAGTGAACACCTTAAGAGGTTTTTATTGTATGTATAATCAGTAAGTGCGTCAAAATCATCTATTTGGTCACTCAGTGACCGTACTGGCACCGAAACGGAAGATAGCAGAGAGAAATCCGAAATACTGAACACGGTCTTCCGAAATTGTTTCACCGATGAAGATCGTTACACTGTCCCTCCTGTCAACCGTCATACGAACGTCGAAATGACAGATCTCGAGTTAACCTATCGCGGAATGTAAAAACTACAATCGCTTATTAGTGGAAAAGCGTCAGGACCAGATGAAACACCTATAAGTTTCCAAAACGATTATGCGGAAGAACTTGCTCCACTTCTTGCAGTACTTCACCGTAGATCGCTTGAGCGACGAAGAGTACCTCACGACTGGGAAAAGGCGCAGGCCACTCCCGTTTTTAAGAAGGGCAGTAGGACAGATGCACACAATTATAGATCGATATCGTCGACGTCAGTCTGTTGTAGAATTATGGAACATATTTAAAGCTCAAGGGTTATGACGTTTTTAGGGAGTGAAAAATCTCCTCTATAAAAATCAAGATGGATTCCGCAAACAGAGATGCTGCGAAACTCGGCTCGTTCTGTTCCTCCACGAGATCCACAGCACCGTAGACAACAGCGCTCTGGTTGACGCTGTGTTCTTTGACTTCAGGAAGGCATTTGATACCGTTCCATACTGCCGTTTAATGAAAAATTACGAGCCTATCGAGTATGGAAGCAGATCTGCGATCGGAATCAAGATTTCCTTGCAGATAGAACGCAACACGTCGCCCTTAACGGAACAAAATCGACAGATGTAAAGGTAATATCCGGAGTATCCCAAGGAAGTGTAGTTGGACCGTTACTGTTTACAATATTTATAAATGATCTGGTAGAAAGCGTTGGGTGCTCTTTAAGGCTGTTCGTATATGATACCGTTGTCCCTAATAAAGTAGCCAGAGCGCTCGAGAGCGCAGTGAGACAAAATGGCGACAGGAGCCGAGAAAGCGTATGTCGTGCTTGAAATGCACTCACATCAGTCAGTCATAACAGTGCAACGACACTTCACGACGAAGTTCAACAAAGATCCACCAACTGCTAACTCCATTCGGCGATGGTATGCGCAGTTTAAAGCTTCTGGATGCCTCTGTAAGGGGATATCAACGGGTCGGCCTGCAGTGAGCGAAGAAACGGTTGAACGCGTGCGGGCAAGTTTCACGCGCAGCCCGCGGAAGTCGACGAATGAAGCAAGCAGGGAGCTAAACGTACCACAGCCGACGGTTTGGAAAATCTTATGGAAAAGGCTAAAGCAGAAGCCTTACCGTTTACAATTGCTACAAGCCCTGACACCCGATGACAAAGTCAAACGCTTTGAATTTTCGGCGCGGTTGCAACAGCTCATGGAAGAGGATGCGTTCAATGCGAAACGTGTTTTCAGTGATGAAGCAACATTTTTTCTTAATGGTGAAGTGAACAGACACAATGTGCGAATCTGGGCGGTAGAGAATCCTCACGCATTCGTGCAGCAAATTCGCAATTCACCAAAAGTTAACGTGTTTTGTGCAATCTCACGGTTTAAAGTTTACAGCCCCTTTTTCTTCTGTGAAAAAAAACGTTACTGGACACGTGTATCTGGACATGCTGGAAAATTGGCTCATGCCACAACTGGAGACCGACAGTGCCGACTTCATCTTTCAACAGGATGGTGCTTCACCGCACTTCCATCATGATGTTCGGCATTTCTTAAACAGGAGATTGGAAAACCGATGGATCGGTCGTGGTGGAGATCATGATCAGCAATTCATGTCATGGCCTCCACGCTCTCCCGACTTAACCCCATGCGATTTCTTTCTGTGGGGTTATGTGAAAGATTCAGTGTTTAAACCTCCTCTACCAAGAAACGTGCCAGAACTGCGAGCTCGCATCAACGATGCTTTCGAACTCATTGGTGGGGACATGCTGCGCCGAGTGTGGGAGGAACTTGATTATCGGCTTGATGTCTGCCGAATCACTAAAGGGGCACATATCGAACATTTGTGAATGCCTAAAAAAACTTTTTGAGTTTTTGTATGTGTGTGCAAAGCATTTTGAAAATATCTCAAATAATAAAGTTATTGTAGAGCTGTGAAATCGCTTCAATCATTTGTAATAACCCTGTATATGTAACATATTGCGCATACATAGGAAACGAAATCCACTACTTTACGGCTACACTATTGATGACAAACCGCTGGAAACAGTATCTACCGCAAAATACCTAGGAGTAACTGTCCAGAGCTGCGTTAAGTGGAACGATCACATAAAACAAATAGTGGAAAAAGCAGATGCCGCGCGGGATTAGCTGAGCGGTCCGAGGAGCTGCAGTCATGGACTGTGCGGCTGGTTCCGGCGGAGGTTCGAGTCCTCCCTCGGGCATGGGTGTGTGTGTTTGTCCTTAGGATAATTTAGGTTAAGTACAGGGTTATTACAAATGATTGAAGCGATTTCACAGTTCTACAATAACTTTATTATTTGAGATATTTTCAAAATGCTTTGCACACACATACAAAAACTCAAAAAGGTTTTTTAGGCATTCACAAATGTTCGATATGTGCCCCTTTAGTGATTCGGCAGACATCAAGCCGATAATCAAGTTCCTTCCACACTCGGCACAGCATGTCCCCATCAATGAGTTCGAAAGCATCGTTGATGCGAGCTCGCAGTTCTGGCACGTTTTTTGGTAGAGGAGGTTTAAACACTGAATCTTTCACATTACCCCACAGAAAGAAATCGCATGGGGTTAAGTCGGGAGAGCGTGGAGGCCATGACATGAATTGCTGATCGTGATCTCCACGACGACCGATCCATCGGTTTTCCAATCTCCTGTTTAAGAAATGCCGAACATCATGATGAAAGTACGGTGGAGCACCATCCTGTTGAAAGATGAAGTCGGCGCTGTCGGTCTCCAGTAGTGGCATGAGCCAATTTTCCGCGGGCTACGCGTGAAACTTGCCCGCACGCGTTCAACTGTTTCTTCGCTCACTGCAGGCCGACCCGTTGATATCCCCTTACAGAGGCATCCAGAAGCTTTAAACTGCGCACATCATCGCCGAATGGAGTTAGCAGTTGGTGGATCTTTGTTGAACTTCGTCCTGAAGTGTCGTTGCACTGTTATGACTGACTGATGTGAGTGCATTTCAGGCACGACATACGCTTTCTCGGCTCCTGTCGCCATTTTGTCTCACTGCGCTCTCGAGCGCTCTGACGGCAGAAACCTGATGTGCGGCTTCAGCTGAACAAAACTTTATGAGTTTTTCTACGTATCTGTAGTGTGTCGTGACCATATGTCAATGAATGGAGCTACAGTGAATTTATGAAATCGCTTCAATCATTTGTAATAGCCCTGTAGTGTGTAAGCTTAGGGACTGATGACCTTGGCAGTTAAGTCCCATAAGATTTCACCCACACAAAAAGCAGATGCCGCACTCAGACTCATAGGAATAATCTTACTGAAATATAACTCATCCACGAAAGAAGTGGCTTTTAAGGCGCTTGTTCGACCGATTCTTTAGTATTATTCATCTGCCTATGATCTGTCGTAGGCAGGACTGATAGAAGAGATGGAGAAGATCTAACGAAGAGCAGCGCTTTCGTCACAGAATCGGCGCGAGAGCGTTGTGGAGATGCTCCATAAACTCTACTGGCAGACATTACAAAAGAAGCGTTGTGCATCACGGAGAGATACACTACTGAAATTTCGAGATATTACCTTCCGGAAAGACTCGGACAATATATTACTTCCCCACAAACGCCTAGCGTAATGACGATGAAAAGTTCCAGAAATTAGAGCGAATACAGGGGCTTACCGATAATCATTCTTCCCACGCGCTATTCGCGATTGGAACAGGGTGGGAGGGCTCAGCGGTACGAAAAGCACCCTCCGCCGCAAACCATTAGGTGACTTTGCGGAGTATGATGTAGAAATAGGTGAACTTTTTGCGATTTCTTTACATTTTTACAGATTTTCGCAGCCTCGATCTCAGTAGCTGTTCCGAATTTTCCAATACGTTACATATGAAACTCACAGAAAATTCGACTCTCTGTAAAACAGATAATGGCATATTTTTGCCTAAAATGCACTGAAAGCGAGTTACTGAGGAAAAACAGAAAACAGTGACATTTCTTAGCGGTTTTTTCAAGATGGCGGATAGCACACAAATGAGAAAAGATCTAAAACTTGGATTTTTCACGAGAGGTGTAATCACACAACGTACCTGAAAACAAAATTACTCCACCTTTTCCAATCGAAAATGGTATTTCTACTGAGTTATGCTGGCTCCCCCCGCTGCTGTCAGCCCTCTACTGAACTCAAACAGAACAATATGTGGGAATGATCCCATATCTCCACGTGGCACTATTTTCTAGCGTCCACGATTCCCATTCACTCACCCCCAGTGACAAAATGACAATATGTAAATCCAAATAGCGTCAGTGAGTTGCAAATAAAAAATGACAGTCGACAGATAAACCCATAGCAGCCGGAATACCAACATGCTAAACAAACAAATGTCCATATGTGTTTGAAATCTTATGGAACTTAACTGCTACGGTTATCAGTCCCTAAGCTTACACGCTACTTAACCTAAATTATCGTAAGGACAAACACACACACACACACACACACACTCATGCCCGAGGGATGACTCGAACCTCCGCCGGGACCAGCCACACAGTTCATGACTCCAGCGCCTTAGACCGCTTTTTTCTTTCCTTTTTTTTTTTTTTTGTTCGCTCTTCTCCTTTGCATCTGCTCGGGGCGGACGTCGTAAGACATCCGTTTTATTACGGAGGGCAGCTAACCCTCTGACCGCACACGCTGAGCTACCGTGTCGGCAAAATTGTGTGCCGGGGTGACACTCGAACTTGAGGCTTTTGCATTCACAGGCAGGTGATGAGCCAACTGAGCTATCTAAGCACTACCGCTCGGCTAATCCCGCGTGGCGCAAAACAAACATGCTGCGAAGTTATGCACCGGCGTGATAAAAAGAAAATAAAAGCTGTAGAACACAGTGTTAATCTGCTGACGCTCTCAGTAGACGACAACTCCATTAACGATGGAATGTAAAAAAAAAAATGCACAGCAAACAAAGTTCGTTATTTGTTATCGTCGCTTGTTTCGCTAGTTTAATAGCCAGCAGTGTAGATGGTGTGTGTGTGTGTGTGTGTGTGTGTGTGTGTGTGTGTGGAGAGAGAGAGAGAGAGAGAGAGAGAGAGACAGAGAGAGAGAGGGTGAGATTTCAGTAAAACATGTAAGGCACAGCTGAACTGCAAACCTGGGACGAAGCTAAATCGCAAGTTGCGTAACACGTTTGGAACGAGCGGTGTCGCTGCCACGTGTTGCTTGTACGTGAGCTCAGAAATCGGCAGTGGTTCGGCAATGGCGCTGGCTCTCCCCGCGCAAGTGTTTGCTCGCACCTGAGCTCCGGCAGGCGTCGCCATGGCGACGCGCGACTGCGCACTGGCGGCGGCGGCGGCGGCGGCGGCGACAGCAGCGGCAGCGGCGACTATCGATGTCTGCTCGCAGCGGGCAGTCGGCTCCGTCGCTGCAGCCGCAGCCGCAGCGCCGCGCCGCCCCACAGCCCGGCGACGGCGTCGGAGTCGGCCGGCGGCGCACACGGCGCGCTGCGCCCCGCGCCGCAGACGAGGTACTGTAACTCTGTCTCTCTGACACGTCGGCACCTGAGCTGCCCTACCTCATCACTGCGCCAATTTCCGGACAGTAGGAATATCTAGGAAATGAGCGTGCATATGCGCACAACGGATTTTTTTGTCACCATTCTACACTGACCCCAAAAGACACGTGACTACGGTACTGCGTAAGGTTTTTCGTTGGGGATCTGCAAATTTTGAATGCCATTTGTTACATCACTAGCGACCACAGTTCCCGTTCAAAAGTAAACCTGTTTCATTGGCATCTTAATAATTTGCATTCGATATCTGCAATGAACTTGGCTTAAAGCTTTGGAAGAGATAAGTGCAAGGACTTTTCACTTGACTGCGATAAGTGTCACAGCTCGAAGGTTGCTATTTTTTCTTGCAAGAAAATAAGGGATGGCCACTACTGTTTAATAAGCTTTAGAATGCACGCGACGGTATTCCGAGTCTCTTTTTTCGTAACTTCTTTTACAGCGCCATTGGGGAATGTTTTCCTAGTAGGCCAAAGTGAAAATTGCCCGTAATTAACTTCGAATTTTGAGTTGTGGCATGCAGGAAATTAGCGATTTATCACACAATGAAATATTTTAGGGGCGAAATTTATCCGTTTTTTTTTTCCTGTCTAGTGCCACACGTTTAGTTTTCGAGAGCTAATTTATTAATCACACATACTTATTCTCCATGGGATATATATTAGTACTACAGTTTCCTACTGTGACTACTTTAAAATAAGCACGATGGTTTGGTGATTTTTGTATTTCTAGAGGCAGTGACCCAGGCTGTCACATATAAACCTCATCTGCGGGTGAAAACTACTCCAAATGTGTATGCGTTTAGTGGATTGATTGGCAGCACACTCTTACATCAGGACTCGTCTCACGAGTACGTTATTGCCACACATTTACGCAAATTAGCCCTACGATATTAATGTTTATTATACAGTGTCTTAATATTTTCAACACACAGAGCGACACTCTTTGGTGTCGTAACTGGAATCCTACCTTTGTGGTTCTTAGGTAAGTAACTTTTTCTCCTCTGACATACTTCTACTTGTATCTGTAGCAATAGCAACAATAATTAACCTTTTCTATTACGAATAACCAAATGTATGAAAACTTAGAAAATAAGTCTAATATTAAACTGCCAGTAGCCGGCCGCGATGGTCGAGCGGTTGTAGGCGCTTCAGTCCGGAACCGCGCGACTGCTACGGTCGCAGGTTCGAATCCTGCCTCGGGCATGGATGTGTGTGATGCCCTTAGGTTAGTTAGGTTTAAGTAGTTCTAAGTTCTAGGGGACTGATGACCTCAGATGTTAAGCCTCATAGTGATCAGAACCATTTGAGCCAAACTGCCAGTCTTAGTTCAAAATGTAAACAAACGGCGATATGAGTAGGTCACGTGGCAGTTTGACGTTCTCGACTTGCGCAGTACACTATGCTTCATCCTGCTCCCTCCTGTTGTATGCGCAAATCTTGGGGAAAAATTGACTGCAGTTTTGTGTAACTAGCGACTGAGGTGCAAACATTCACTAATGCTTTCCCGCTCCACTGTCGGTCTCGGCCGATGTACGGATTTTCCGCTCTGGCTTCAATGTCGAATGATGTTCGGCGTACTACTTCACTTAGGTATACGAGGTGTGATCAAAAAGTAACGGGAATTTTTGTTTTTCTTAAAGAATCTCTATTTATTCATCAACATTAACTTCGAACCATTCGAAGTAATTCCCCTGAAATGTACTATACTTTTGTCAGCTCTTTTTCCAATCTTGGAAGCACTTCTGGACCTCATTTCTCGTTATGGTGTTCTGCTTCAGCAATACTGTTTCCATCTCCTCAATGGCAGCAAAACGACGTCCTTTCATGGCTCTCTTCAGCCTCGAGAATAGAAAGAAGTTGTAGCGGGCACCGTCCGATGAGCAGTGGCTGAGGCAACATAACGCTTTCGTTTTTTGACAAAAAAAAATGACGAACAAGCACTGGAGGTGTAAGTGGGTGCAGTACTGCGATGCAATTTCCACGACTGGTGTTGCCACAATTCTGGTCGTTTTCTTCGGATTATCTCACGGAGACGGCGCATAATTTCCAGGTAGTTTTCTTTATTGACCGTACGACCATAAGGCAGGAACTCATAATACACTATCCCACTGCAATTAAAAACAGTGAGAAGGAACTTCACATGGGCTGGAACATGTCGAATCTTTTTAGGTCTCAGCTCTTCACCCAGTTTCCATTTGGACGACTGGGCCTTGTTTTCGACGTCATACCTGTATATTCATGTTTTGTTACCTCTTATAACTTTCCTTAGAAGTTCTGGGTCGTTTCGACTTCATTCAGCAGTTCCTAAGCGGCGTCTGTGCGAAGTCGTTTTTGTTCTAAATTCAACAATTTCTTAAAAAAAAACTTTGCTGCTACAGGTGTCGTGACCAAAACATAAAAAATACCTGGTATGAGTCAAAGAATATGCCATCATCAGTGATTCGGCGATTTTACAGAACAACTTTCTTTTTTTCTTCCACACTGCCGTCAGTAACTGATGAGCTAGAGCGTCCAGGGCGGTCATCGTCTTCTCAGCCCTCTTTGAAATGTTTATACCAATCGTAAACTCTTGTCTTGTATGTATTGTATTGTATGTTAACCGGGGTCCTAGAAACGACGGAGAGGTTCCGTCCCCGCCGCACCTGCAGTGGTCCACAACCCCACGACGACTACCGCAGTCCACTTCACCCCTCCGCCGCCCCACACCGAACCCCTCTTTCAGGCTTATTGTGCGGTTCGATCCTGGTGGACCCCCCCAGGGAACGTCTCACACCAGACGAGTGTAACCCCTATGTTTGCGTGGTAGAGTAATTGTGGTGTACGCCTACGTGGAGAACTTGTTTGCGCAGTAATCGCCGACATAGTGTAGCTGAGGCGGAATAAGGGGAACCAGCCTGGATTCGCCGAGGCAGATGGAAAACCGCCTAAAAAGCATCCACAGACTGACCGGCTCACCGGACCTCGACACAAGTCCGCCGGGCGGATTCGTACCGGGGACCAGGCGCTCCTTCCCACTCCGGAAAGCCGTGCGTTAGATCGCACGGCTAACCGGGGGGACACCTCTTGTCTTACTCGTAGTAGATCCGCCAAAAGCCACATTCAACACTTCGAATCCGGTGGTGCACTTTATTCCATTTTTCAAGCAGCATTTAACACAAATTCTTTGATCCATCATTTTCGAAAGTAACAGTCACTGAGCACTCGAAAACACGTATAACCTTTTCGACTGTCAACAATACACTAAATATTCAAAACAGCCGAAAATGCAAACATATATCAGGAACATGTATACCAACATAAAAATGGAAAATCGCATTATAAAGACACCGAAATTAAAAGATGCCCGTTACTTTTTGATCACACCACGCATTTTTTTTTTCCGGCTGACCTTCTGTTGCACGCAGTTCAGCAAGTTCTGTGACGTACTACCAATTCTTGGGGCGTTACGCGTTCCTACTCGGCATGCTGTATGTTATAGTGTATTAAATTCAGCAATTCGTCGAACTATAAGCCCCGGTTCACCTCCGTAATTCTCGGAGTAGTATCCTTTTCAACGATTATAATGCTGAATAGTATTACAGACGGATGGGTACGTTGAGCTCGTCGGCCCTCATGATGCTATTCGAGAGAAGTAGGCTAAGTGCCGGCATCGGGTTTCACCCTCTCCCCTTCCTTCGTCAACAACGCAAACCTAACACTGCGCTGTCGAAACACTTAACACGGTCATCCACACGACCCGGAAACACAGTTGACACTTCATCGCAGGTCGGAAGAAGGCAACGGCAAATCATCTATACTACGGCTCTATCGCGAGCGGAGGTGCAGTATTCCTGCATCTCAACCCTCTACGTTCATCCCGTGAAAACGGTAGTATTCATATATGAAGATGATACCTGTTATCTCGGACATGTGCGAAAGAACAGATACCATCGGTGACCATGCAGCTCGTTAGAATGAAACTACAATGAAATGAATACCCCTGGCTGCATATAGGCGTTGATATAAGTCAACGGGGACGGTTGAAAATGTGTGCCCCGACCGGGACTCGAACCAGAAATCTCCTGCTTACATGGCAGACGCTCTATCCATGGGAAGGGGCACTATGAATATACCGCGGGACAATAAGTTGGGAATGTGGGTCTCACAGGAGGCGTTCCAGAGATAAGTGCGTGAAGTCGCAGTATCCTCTGTGTCCTCGGTGGCTCAGATGGATAGAGCGTCTGCCATGTAAGCAGGAGGTCCCGGGTTCGAATCCTCGTCGGAGCTCACATTTTCAACTGTTCCCGCTGACATATCAACGCCTGTATGCAGCTAGGGGTATTCATTTCATTGTAATTTCACGGTAGTATTCATTGTTATAATGTTACGAATCTCCCTTAGACGCGTAATTTGCATCATGTTCTTGTTCAGATCATTGAAAACTGTTCTCACATCAACGGGCATAAAAAAATTACTCCGTTCGATCAGGTCTCTGAAGTCCCAACGGCACCGGCCTACCGCCTTGTTATCCTCAGCCATAGGCGTCATTGGATGTGGACAAGGAGGGGCATGGGCCCAGCACACAGCTCTCCCGAGGCCGTTGTCAGATTTCGTGACCGGAGCCGCTACTGCTGAATCAAGTAGCTCCTCAACTTGTCTCACAAGGGCTGAGTGCACCCCGCTTGTCAACAGCGCTCGGCGGAAGGTCATCCATCCAAGCCCAATATTATTGCCACACAGTTAAATAAATTGGCCCTACGATATTAATGTTCATTACACTGTGTCTCAATATTTTCAATACATACAGCGGCTTTCTTCAGTATCGCAACTGGAATTCTACCTTTGTGGTTCTTAGCTATGAAAACTATTTTTTTCCTTTGACGTTTTTCGATTTGTATCCGTTGTTGTTGTTGTTGTGGTCTTCAGTACAGAGGCTGGTTTGATGCAGCTCTCCATGCTACTCTATCCTGTGCAAGCTTCTTCATCTCCCAGTACCTACTGCAACCTACATCCTTCTGAATCTGTTTATTGTATTCATGTCTTGGTCTCCCTCGACGACTTTTACCCTCCACGCTGCCCTTCAATACTAAATTGGTGATTCCTTGATGCCTCAGAATATGTCCGACCAAGCGATCCCTTCCTCTAGTCAAGTTGTGCCACAAATTTCTCTTCTCCCCAATTCTATTCGATACCTCGTCATTAGTTATGTGATCTACCCATATAATTTCAGCATTCTTCTGTAGCACCACATTTCGAAAGCTTCTATTCTCTTCTTGTCTAAACTATTTATCGTCCACGTTTCACTTCCATACATGGCTACACTCCATACAAATACTTTCAGAAACGACTTACTGACACTTAAATCTATAGTCGATGTTAACAAATTTTTCTTCTTCAGAAACGCTTTCCTTGCCATTGCCATTCTACACTTTATATCCTCTCTACTTCGACCATCATCAGTTATTTTGCTCCCCAAGTAGCAAAACTCCTTTACTACTTTAAGCATCTCATTTCCTAATCTAATTCCCTCAGCATCACCCGATTTAATTCGACTACATTCCATTATCCTCGTTTTGCTTTTGTTGATGTTCACCTTATATCCTCTTTTCAAGACACAGTCCATTCCGTTCAGTTACTCTGCCAGGTCCTTTGCTGTCTCTGACAGAATTACATTGTCATCGGCGAACCTCAAAGTTTTTATACCTTCTCCATGGATTTCAATTTTTACTTCGAATTTTTCTTTTGTTTCCTTTACTGCTTGTTCAATATACAGATTGAATAACATCGGGTACAAGCTACAACCCTGTCTCACTCCCTTACCAACCACTGCTTCCCTTTCATGCCCCTCGACTCTTATAACTGCCATCTGGTTTCTGTACAAATTTTAAATAGCCTTTCTCTCCCTGTATTTTACCCCTGCCACCTTCAGAATTTGAAAGAGAGTATTCCAGTCAACATTGTCAAAAGCTTTCTCTATGTCTACAAATGCTAGAAGTCTGCCTTCGGCGGTGCTACGGCACGGACGTCTGTTTACGTTCCTGCCGGAGAAGTTCGCGCTCGCGCAGTTGTTTACCTCTTCGGCGTACTCGTGCGTTTAGACGGCTCGATATAGAATGGCACATGCATACCGAAAGTCGACCCTCAAGATTAGTTTTTCGAATGCATATGCGAGACCGAAAGCCTACGAAATAGAAAGGTTCCTACGAGACGAAGTTAAACTTGACTACAACGAACTTATCGGCATCCACCTCTCCACAGTGAGCAGTGTTGTTTACGTCAAGCTGATTAACGATGCAGTATGTGACAGAATCATCCGAGATACTAAACATGGACTCAAATTTCGTCACTCTGATGGACATGTTGGAGAAGTAACTATTGATCATGCAGGACTGGGCTTACGAAACATACGTATTTTCGAACTTCCCTTCGAGGTTCCGTCTGACTTGGTCGTTGACGCCTTACGCCCATATGGAAGAGTGCTTAGCCACGTTGAGGAAAAATGGTCCAACTTCACGATTTACCCCGTTCTCAATGGGGTGCGTCAAATCAGAATCGAACTGACACAACATGTACCCTCGTACTTGTTCATCGGCGGATGCAGAGCTATAGTCATCTACGATGGACGATCATCTACGATGGACAACCCAAAACATGCTCAGGCTGCGGGAAAGAGGGCCACGTCCGTTCCGAATGTATGCAGCGGAGGATAGTGCAAGTTCCAAACGGCGAACCCGTACCTCCGTCCACGTTGACGCCGCTGCCACTAACGTATGCGGACGCATTTCGAACGCATCCCATCCCGAAGAATGACCAGCTACAGAATCCTGACAGTTTACGGCAACCGACTGCGGCAGAGACAGCCTCCAGTGACGAAACGACGCACACCTCTGCCGCTCCGGCGCCGACGACGCACTTAACCGAGCGGAAAGGATCGGTAGGTGAAATGGAAATTGATCCTGCTGTTGTGCCGACAGCTGCTTTCGTCCCTGAGCACCGGGAGTCACTTCCGCACTCGGATACGGAGGCGCACACGCGCAAACAACGATCGTCGAAGCGCCACAAGAAACGACGGCTAGCGCCGTCGGATACCTGCTTACTGCAGTCCACGTCAGATGGACTTGGGTGTAACGTCGATACAGTGCATCCGGATGCGCAACGGGAGGTTCTACCTCCCACACAGCAGTACGACGCGAATCATGCTCCACAGGGGCTGCATACAGACACACCGGACGGAAAGCCGACGGAAGGAGTCCCTCCACCCACCGCGGCAACGCCACCGCCTTCGGCCAGCCCGGCCGGAGAGACACGACGGGAGCTGGACCTCCAGCACAGGAACTGGGCCGACGAATCCGATACTGACACCCACACCGACGACGCACCCGCAATGGCGAGTGCTGCGTCCACCGGATGTTAACCGCGCAGAAGATGCAGACTGACGCACAGACAGCATGTCACCGGGCAGTAGCACACAAATTAATATAAGCGTTCATGTGCGCTTTACGCACTGAGGAACAGCGGCAGGCATATCGAACAGCCTCTGTTAATATTAATACGATCATAACGCCTGTCAAATTGCAATTATTAAGAGACATGTTGCATGCGTCAGACGTCGACATCGTTCTGCTGCAGGAAGTATGTGTTGAGAGCTTCCCCGACCTCTATGAGTACGATACGTACATTACACCTACTACCGACGGCGGCAGCGGAACAGCGATACTTCTACGTAGCGGCATAGTAGCCGAGGACGTGGTGTACCTGCCGTCAGCGCCAGGACTGGCGCTCACAATGCTGGGAGTACGGCTCGTTAACATTTACGCGCCGTCGGGGTCAGACAGACGGCGCGACCGAGCCCGATTTTACGCAGAGGAGATTGCAACACTATTCTCAGGTCGGTATGAACATGTCTTATTTGGAGGCGACTTCAACTGCGTGCTCGCACCAAAAGATCAACACCCACGTTATACTTCATGCCCGAAGCTGCGGCAACTCATACAGGACATGAATCACATTGATTCGTGGGAGAAGATACATGGCGGCAGACGTGGATACACCTACGTCACGAGTCACTCTGCAAGTCGTCTCGATCGCATTTACGTAACACGTCGTCTCGAACCTGCGATCCTCGATGCGGAATTGTGGCCTGTCGCCTTTTCAGATCACATAGCATATATAAGCACGGTCTCCCTGGGTCGTCAACAAGTGTGGAGGAGTCGCAGTGTTTGGAAACTGAATACAGCACACCTTAGGGAACCTGAGTGCAGACGCTTAGTCGAAGACATTTGGCACGTGTGTGAACGACGCCTCCCGACATATCCGACGACTTTGCAGTGGTGGCTGGAATGTGTTAAGCCTGCATTGCGCCGAGCGTTAATTGCATACGGAAGAGAGCAGATGATGTGGAGGCGATACACGACGGAATTTTATTTCACGATGCTCCGCGAACTTTCTGTACAAGCACCTTCACAGGAGCTTCGTGCCGGTATAAAACGAGCACAGGCCCAAATAGTTTCCATAACGCGCCGCCGACTGGAGGGTGTCGCAATCCGTGCAAGGGCCTTTGAACGAGTCCGTGGAGAATCCCCGTCGATGTATCACGTTATCAGAGAAAAACAACGTAGCCGCAGAACCTTAATACAGACGGTCGTACTGCCAGATGGTCGCCGCATGACAACGCAAAAAGACATTGCCAACGCTTTCGTGGAACACTACGGTCATCTCTATGAAGAAGCGGCACACGATCAGGCAGCCTTTCATGAGGTCCGACGAACGCTCTCCGCATGTCTCGACGAATCGGCCAACTGGAGTTAACAGGTGAAATCACAGTTGACGACGTAATGGAAGCGATTGATAAGGAAGCGTCGCACAAATCGCCGGGGCCCGACGGGTTTCCGTTAGAGTTCTATCGTACATTTAAAGATCTCATGATTCCACGATGGACTGCCATGTACTGCGAATTGATGTCTCCCAACGTGCCTCTTCCACCCTCCTTCGTGGAAGGAATGATCATCCCCATCCACAAACCATCTGGCTGCACAGGGATACAGGCCTACCGGCCACTGACCCTTCTTAATTGCGACTACAAGATCTACGCCAGGATACTTGCAGCACGCTTTAAACGCGTAATACGCCAAGTGATTTTACTCGATCAAACCCAGCTAGGAGGAGATAGCAATATACAAACGGCACTCAGCGACTACCGCGATGTTATCGCACTGGCTTCAACATGTCGTCTCCGGGGTGTATTGGTATCGATAGACTTCGATCGCGCATTTGACAGGCTGAGTCATGCTTATCTCACGGACGTGATGACGAAAATGAAGTTTCCGGAAAGTTTTGTCACCGTCGTCATGAGACTACTCCACGGAGCCGCATCCAAAGTGCTCATCAATGGACGCTTGGTGGGGCCCATCACCATCTCACGATCGGTCAGACAAGGGTGCCCGCTGTCAACGATATTGTATGCCATCGCTGTAGAGCCGCTGCTTAGCGGGCTCCGGAATCAACTCCAAGGAATGACGATAAGGCACAACAAGTTTATATGCCGAACATACGCAGATGACCTAGTGTTTTTAGCACGGTCAGGCAACGAGGCAAGAGCGGCCTTGCATTGGATTCATTTGTATTGTATGGCTACGGGAAGTCACCTGAACATGGCAAAGCCGGGAGCGATGAACATCGGAAGAGGACTCCCGACAGGAAGTGTAGCACCATTACAGTCGATCAACAAGATGAAATGCCTAGGAATTATCTTCACTACAGACGTTCGACGCACGGTGGCATTGAGATACAGACATCTTCTGCAAACAATTCGTGCGAGTGTCCGAAGTCACAGGTTAAGGGCACTGGATATGATACAACGGGTCACCTTTGCCAACACTTATCTAGCCTCTCGCATCCCCCACCTGGCACAAGTTCTTCCTATGCCGGTGGTGTTGGCCCGCCGAATTCTGGCGGCACTAGGATATTTTGTGAGCACAGGTCTGCTTTTTAAGGTAGGATACGAAACCCTCACCCTTCCTCGTAGTCGTGGAGGTCTTGGACTAGTCCACGTACGCGACCGAGCAGTGGCTATTTATGTAACCACAATGATAAAGATGTGGACACGACACCAGACAAGTCTGACGGGCAGCTTGATAGACGAACTCGCTCCACCTTCTCGTTCGGCTCCGGTAGGGGTGGCTCACATCTCACCATCGCTTGCCCATATGCGAACCTTCTTTGTGGAACACAGTTATGTACATATGGAACTACCGACTACCAGGACGGCAACGGCACGTGATATATATCACATCTTGACTCGACGACGGCCGAATAATGTCGTAGAGCGCCGCCAACCAACAGTTACGTGGTCAGTGGTATGGCGTACAGTGCACCACCCACACCTTGGTACGGGAACGCGCGCACTGTGGTATCAGGTGGTAAATGGGAAATATGTGACTCGTTCCAGGTTGCATACAATTCATATGGCGGACGAGCCACTGTGTCCGCAGTGCAATGTTATAGACACTGAAGAGCATCGCCTGATATGCGGTCCTTCGGCGGACGTATGGTGTTTGGTCAAAAAAATGATCGCCTTCCTCCTTCGGGTGGGGCCGCGAACAATAGAACCACGCACACTACTTCTCCCAGATAGGACATATTATCCCCGAACGAAGACAAACGCATTGCCTTGGATTCGAGGTTTGACTGTGCGTTATCTTTCCCGAGACGGCAGTAAGAATGTGCTTGACTTTTGGGCCTTACTACAGGAACATCACTCACAGCTTGTGAGACATCCGAGATATCGAACATATTACGCAAATTTTTTAGGGAGTGCCTTGCTTGATCCCACACCCAGTTGGGGTGTCCCGGGTAGGTGAATGTAATTATTGTCTATAAGTATCAGAACAAGAAAGGACCAGGACAGTGGAGAGGATCCACAAACACACGTGAAGACGTACCCGACACCGACGCGAGGTATGACGGGATTAGCGAGGTACGCGCCTAAAAGAGGAACGTAGACCGTTATTCTTTTGTACTGACAGAAGCAGGATATTTTATTTTATTTTTTTCACTATCATGTAAAATAAAAAAAAGTCCACTTACTTACGTTTCCCAGAAAAAATTTATTTTATAAAGTCATCGTCTTATATATTAAAAAAAATGCTAGAAGCAGTTTATGTTTGTTATTGTTACACCGAATAAAAAAAAACAAAAAAACAAAAAAAAGATGGATAGAGCGTCTGCCCTGTAAGCAGGAGGTCCCGGGTTCGAATCCTCGTCGGAGCACACATTTTCAACTGTTCCCGCTGACATATCAACGCCTGTATGCAGCTAGGGGTATTCATTTCATTGTAATTTCACGGTAGTATTCATTGTTATAGTGTTACGAATCTCCCTTAGACACGTAATCTGCATCATGTTCTTGTTCAGATCATTGAAAACTGTTCTCGCATCAACGGGCATAAAAAAATTACTCCGTTCGATCAGGTCTCTGAAGTCCCAACGGCACCGGCCTACCGCCTTGTTATCCTCAGCCATAGACGTCATTGGATGTGGACAAGGAGGGGCATGGGCCCAGCACACAGCTCTCCCGAGGCCGTTGTCAGATTTCGTGACCGGAGCCACAACTGCTGAATCAAGTAGCTCCTCAACTTGTCTCACAAGGGGTGAGTGCACCCCGCTTGACAACAGTGCTCGGCGGAAGGTCATCCATCCAAGCCCAATATTATTGCCACACAGTTACATAAATTGGCCCTACGATATTAATGTTCATTACACTGTGTCTCAATATTTTCAATACATACAGCGGCTTTCTTCAGTATCGCAACTGGAATTCTACCTTTGTGGTTCTTAGCTATGAAAACTATTTTTTTCCTTTGACGTTTTTCGATTTGTATCCGTTGTTGTTGTTGTTGTGGTCTTCAGTACAGAGGCTGGTTTGATGCAGCTCTCCATGCTACTCTATCCTGTGCAAGCTTCTTCATCTCCCAGTACCTACTGCAACCTACATCCTTCTGAATCTGTTTAGTGTATTCATGTCTTGGTCTCCCTCGACGACTTCTACCCTCCACGCTGCCCTCCAATACTAAATTGGTGATTCCGTGATGCCTCAGAATATGTCCTACCAAGCGATCCCTTCCTCTAGTCAAGTTGTGCCACAAATTTCTCTTCTCCCCAATTCTATTCGATACCTCGTCATTAGTTATGTGATCTACCCATATAATCTTCAGCATTCTTCTGTAGCACCACATTTCGAAAGCTTCTATTCCCTTCTTGTCTAAACTATTTATCGTCCACGTTTCACTTCCATACATGGCTACACTCCATACAAATACTTTCAGAAACGACTTACTGACACTTAAATCTATAGTCGATGTTAACAAATTTTTCTTCTTCAGAAACGCTTTCCTTGCCATTGCCATTCTACACTTTATATCCTCTCTACTTCGACCATCATCAGTTATTTTGCTCCCCAAGTAGCAAAACTCCTTTACTACTTTAAGCATCTCATTTCCTAATCTAATTCCCTCAGCATCACCCGATTTAATTCGACTACATTCCATTATCCTCGTTTTGCTTTTGTTGATGTTCATCTTATATCCTCTTTTCAAGACACAGTCCATTCCGTTCAGTTGCTCTGCCAGGTCCTTTGCTGTCTCTGACAGAAATACATTGTCATCGGCGAACCTCAAAGTTTTTATACCTTCTCCATGGATTTCAATTTTTACTCCGAATTTTTCTTTTGTTTCCTTTACTGCTTGTTCAATATACAGATTGAATAACATCGGGTACAGGCTACAACCCTGTCTCACTCCCTTACCAACCACTGCTTCCCTTTCATGCCCCTCGACTCTTATAACTGCCATCTGGTTTCTGTACAAATTTTAAATAGCCTTTCTCTCCCTGTATTTTACCCCTGCCACCTTCAGAAGAGTATTCCAGTCAACATTGTCAAAAGCTTTCTCTAAGTCTACAAATGCTAGAAACGTAGGTTTGCCTTTGCTTAATCCATCTTCTAAGATAAGGCTTAGGCTCAGTATTGCCTCATGTGTTCCAACATTTCTACGGAATCCAAACTGATCTTCCACGAGGTCGGATTTTACCAGTTTTTCCATTCATCTGTAAAGAATTCGTGTTAGTATTTTGCATCCGTGGCTTATTAAACTGATAGTTCGGTAATGTTCACATCTGTCAACATCTGCTTTCTTTGCGATTGGAATTATTATATTCTTCTTGAAGTCTGAGGGTATTTCGCCTGTATCTTACATTTTGCTTACTAGATGGTTGAGTTTTGTGAGGGCTGGCTCTCCCAAGGATATCAGTAGTTCTAATGGAATGTTGTCTACTCCCGGGGCCTTGTTTCGACTTAGGTCTTTGAGTGCTCTATCAAACTCTTCACGCAGTATCATATCTCCCATTTCATCTTCATCTACATCCTCTTCCATTTCCATGACTTGTATCCGTAACAGCAACAATTATTCACTTTTTCTGTTACCAGTAAATAAATGCGTAAAAATGCGGCAAGTTAGTCCAATATTAAACGTGCAGTCTTAGCTCAAAATGTAAGCAAACGGCGTTATGCAAATGTCACGTGACAATTTTATGCTGCCAACATTGGCAGTACACTACGCTAACTCATGCTGTATAAGAATTTCTTGCGAAAAAAAATTGTCTGTACTTTTGTTTAACTGTCTACTGTGGTGGAAACACTCACTAATCCTTTTCCACTCCAATGTCAGTCTTTTCCGACGTACTGATTTTCCGCTCTGGCTCCAGTATCGAACGACGTTCGGCGTACTGCTTTCCTTATGTATATATATGATTTTCTCTTTTTTTGTTAGCCTGCTATCGCTCGCAGTCCAGTAAGTTTTGTCACGTACTACCGATTCTTGGAGTGTTACGCGCTCCTTCGTGGCACACTGTCTTGATATAGCGCGTATTAATTTCACTAGTCCGTCGAACTATTGGTCCTGGCTCAGCTTCGTAATACTCGGAGTAGTGTAAAAAGTGATATGCAATGCCTTTGTCGTATCCCTTTCCGCGATTATAATGCTGAATAGTATTACGGACGGATTAGGACGTTAAGCTCGGCTTCCCTCTTGGTGTTATTCGAGAGAAGTAGGCTTCGGGTTTCACCCTCTCCCTTCCCTTCAGTAACAACACAAACCCAACACTGCAATGTCCAAACATTCATCACAGTCATCCATGAGGCACTTTGGCCACTTTGGCCACTTTGGATTAAATCTCATTCCAACACTAAACACAGTGACAATGCGGATCTACTAGCGAGGGATGCAATTACCAGCGAAAAACATTTGGACATGTAACTCCCATACATAGATTACCTCCTGAAACTTAAACAACAAGCGATTTTTTCGTGGCAGGAAGAACAGGACGAAAGTCAAAACACAAGAGGTAAATGCTATGCAATTATACAATGATTCATACCAAGACAGAACATGGTTTGTAAAGTACAGAAAACCAAGGAAAATAATAGCAAAGGCCCTACATTGCGAGAACACGCCTGAACCATAGATCTTTCCAGGCACACTTCCATGAAATCGGCGTACTGGAGACACCTTACTGTCCGTGTGATGCCATCACAATTGACCATGTAAATCACATCCTATTTCAGTGCAAGCTTTGCGAGAAATACAGACTCAAATTTTGAAAGGAGCTCTCGAACCTCGGTTACTACCAGCCACTTTTCACTATCCCAGTACTTGGATATACGACCAGGAGTGCGTGCGACGCTACAGTCAGGTTTACTGCATAACAATCTAAAAGGAATGATGGTCATTGAACTTAATCAATGAACTAAATTGACTGTTTTAATACAAACAGGAGGTTAGCTGTCAACTGTCTCTATTAGTCTAATTGATCACATATAACAGTTTCAGTCTTAGGACAAATTTACGCATCTATACACTAAAACGTATGTATGACGAAGGCGAAATTATACCTTGCTATATTTGTCAATTCTTTTAAGTTGTGATGGCTAAGAAGTTTATATGCTAGAAGCCAAAGTAAAGCAGATATTCTTTCAAGAGCCGTTTGCTCTTAACAATCAAAAATTTTCATATTTATTTAGTGGTTTGTCCAAACTGGAATTGGTTTACACATATAGATAATAATTATTTTACTCAGACCAATCTTTCGCGCTTTTACGAGTAGCTGGTTAAACGATGCCGAACACTTTTCCATTATATGTGCCGACGTCTTTCTGCATCTTAACTAAAACGAATTTCTATAATTTTAAAAAGTCACTGTAACTCCGTATCTTCAAACAAATACACTTTTCCTTGATACTATATGTATACTTTTCATTACAAAAAATAAATTATGTTTACTGAATGAAGTTTCAACTATAATTGCAAAGGCAGCAGTTATAATCTGAAGTACAACTGAACAGCATCTCTTTACGATCAAAGTTCGTAGAAAAATAAGGCTGGGCGGTAAGTATTCTGTGCTGCTACTGGCTTACGCTGACGTCACTAAGGCAAAGCGTCTGACTCGGGAACAACGCTATAACACGAGAACCGCGCATTTATGGACGTATTTATGGTACATTTCAGTTCCTACAGAAATAATGAAATGTAAATTGATATTCTGCTATTGTTAGAATGTCACCTCTAGATCGAGTAATGTAATTAGATTTTAAACAGACACTGCTGATTAAAAAAAAAAAAATCAAGCGCATTGCGATTAAAACCTGCAAAAAAAAAAAAAAGCGCGAAGTGCAGGCGACTCAAAGATGGCTTTACAACTTTGATATAATACAGGAATTTATTGATATAATTAACAGAATCGGTAGCTGTGTCATGCTGTAGCAAACAACGTCAAGTCTGATGTATGCAGTGCATCAGTACATCATTCCGCCACCAGGAGCGCCAGCATAGTGCACAGCTGGAAGACATTTGCTATAGCCCCAAAGTTAATGTTCTGTGCCTTTAGCAAACTGAAAGTGTATGGCCCTTTCTTCTTCATGGAGGTAACGGTCACTGGTATTGTGTATATGGATATGCTTGAAAACTTTTTAATTCCACCGATCGATGAATATGACCGAGATGGGATGATTTACTACCAGCAAGACGGGGCACCATCTCATTTCCTCACAGAAGTTCGATGTTTTCTCTATAATCGCTTCCCAGGTCGGTGAAGGGCCAATCACATGCCCACCTCGCTCTCTAGACTTGACATTACTGGATTTCTTTCTCTGGGGCTTCATTAAAGACCGTATATATATGTTTTTCCCTTACCAAACAACTTGGCCGCCCTGAAAAATCGAATCTACTGCGCCGTTGCTCAAGTTAAGCCCAATTTTCTGCAACGGTTTAGTTTGGAAAGCATTTAAATTACCTAATCAAACCAGAACTTCACTGAAAATACCAGGTGGCAATTGAAACTGGGGCTTACCCAAGAATGCAGGATTGATACTGCAGCTAGACGGCATTCGAATTGTTTCCTGAAAAAAATTTAATTTTTCCGCCCAACGGTGCGCAAAGAAATCGACTTGCAAAATGATGTCCTCTTCGACTCATAGAATCCGTTTTGACCCTGTGAAAAACTTCTGATTTGACTGGGTGAAAATATTTTGCCCGGTATTCGATTAATTTCAAGAGACATAGGTGCATTTTTTATTACTTTCTTCATTGTGAGGACATTTCGTTGATTACAACTGGCTTCGAAGATTTTTAGCACGATCTTGCAGTTTTATGCACATGCTTTTCATACGAGCATTTCTTCTCTGTAACACCGCTCGTAATTCTGTAAACTGGCTTTATCTGAACCACCCGGAACATCTGTAAATGTACATTTATCGGCGCTCTTCCTCTGTGGTGAAAGATTTTGCAAAGTCTCTATGCTTTTTCTATGGATCTCACATTTGTTGAAAGATTTCCTCCCTCCTTCTGCTCCATGTGGTGTGCTAACACTGGCGTTACAATTACAAGGCAAATTACACGACGGAAATGCATCGCCCTAAAGCACTCATCTCTGCAGTAAATTTAGCAGCTCCGAACGCTAGCCTCTAACATAATCAGTTTCTTTGAAATGGCGAGAGCGTATTCTAGCATTTTCAACATTCACAGCGTCTTTTCTACAGCATTCCGACAGCCAAATCCTTTGCAGACTTGCTTCGCGAGGGGAAGCATGAAAATGATTTGGTTTTGCGATTGTGAGAATTACAGCACAAACTGAAACTGCTTGCACACAATCATAATACCTTCACTTACAGATAAGCCACAACACAAGAGCAACTAAGAGGAAACAACACTCACGAAACCATACAGCCTCTAACATACAAATACGGGCGCGAAGAGTTCCACTTTGACATCATACGCACAATGACAGAAAAGCGTCTGCTTGTGCGGAGCAACGTGTACTGCGTCACCCTCTTCCCCCTCCCCCTTTCTCCCCACAAACCATTTTTACAACAGCACATCAAATGCAACACAGAGGCACTTTAAACATAAGCTCAACAATTCCGTTATTTCAGTTCATTTATTTTAATAACAGTTAAATAACAATGCCCAAGGATGACGTAGTCTTCCTAGTCGAAGCTCCTGCGATAGCGACTATACAGAGGATGGTTCCGCAGATCGTCTTCGCTTTACTCAAGATGGGCTTCGCACTGCCGCAGTCCTGTTCGATAGATATAACAGAAAAGAAGACAACGTGAGAAATTATTTCTTACACTTTGTAGAGATTAATAAAAATATTAAATACACTCCTGGAAATGGAAAAACGAACACATTGACACCGGTGTGTCAGACCCACCATACTTGCTCCGGACACTGCGAGAGGGCTGTACAAGCAATGATCACACGCACGGCACAGCGGACACACCAGGAACCGCGGTGTTGGCCGTCGAATGGCGCTAGCTGCGCAGCATTTGTGCACCGCCGCCGTCAGTGTCAGCCAGTTTGCCGTGGCATACGGAGCTCCATCGCAGTCTTTAACACTGGTAGCATGCCGCGACAGCGTGGACGTGAACCGTATGTGCAGTTGACGGACTTTGAGCGAGGGCGTATAGTGGGCATGCGGGAGGCCGGGTGGACGTACCGCCGAATTGCTCAACACGTGGGGCGTGAGGTCTCCACAGTACATCGATGTTGTCGCCAGTGGTCGGCGGAAGGTGCACGTGCCCGTCGACCTGGGACCGGACCGCAGCGACGCACGGATGCACGCCAAGACCGTAGGATCCTACGCAGGACCGTAGGGGACCGCACCGCCACTTCCCAGCAAAGTAGGGACACTGTTGCTCCTGGGGTATCGGCGAGGACCATTCGCAACCGTCTCCATGAAGCTGGGCTACGGTCCCGCACACCGTTAGGCCGTCTTCCGCTCACGCCCCAACATCGTGCAGCCCGCCTCCAGTGGTGTCGCGGCAGGCGTGAATGGAGGGACGAATGGAGACGTGTCGTCTTCAGCGATGAGAGTCGCTTCTGCCTTGGTGCCAATGATGGTCGTATGCGTGTTTGGCGCCGTGCAGGTGAGCGCCACAATCAGGACTGCATACGACCGAGGCACACAGGGCCAACACCCGGCATCATGGTGTGGGGAGCGATCTCCTACACTGGCCGTACACCACTGGTGATCGTCGAGGGGACACTGAATAGTGCACGGTACATCCAAACCGTCATCGAACCCATCGTTCTACCATTCCTAGACCGGCAAGGGAACTTGCTGTTCCAACAGGACAATGCACGTCCGCATGTATCCCGTGCCACCCAACGTGCTCTAGAAGGTGTAAGTCAACTACCCTGGCCAGCAAGATCTCCGAAACTTTCCCCCATTGAGCATGTTTGGGACTGGATGAAGCGTCGTCTCACGCGGTCTGCACGTCCAGCACGAACGCTGGTCCAACTGAGGCGCCAGGTGGAAATGGCATGGCAAGCCGTTCCACAGGACTACATCCAGCATCTCTACGATCGTCTCCATGGGAGAATAGCAGCCTGCATTGCTGCGAAAGGTGGATATACACTGTACTAGTGCCGACATTGTGCATGCTCTGTTGCCTGTGTCTATGTGCCTGTGGTTCTGTCAGTGTGATCATGTGATGTATCTGACCCCAGGAATGTGTCAATAAAGTTTCCCCTTCCTGGGACAATGAATTCACGGTGTTCTTATTTCAATTTCCAGGAGTGTACATATTACGATGCAAACAGCCGCTGAAGCATTAGGAACGTCCATACACTGACTCGGAACACCAAAAAGGAGTTTTGCGACGTAAACGAAAGTTGGTAGGCGTGTTTCTACATCTGAAAGATGATGTCTATTCAAAATCCGCACCAGTCCCATAAGACTGGCGCTAGCAGCGCCTCTATGAGAATGCAAATCAGGTTTGCTTTAAATACACGCTGTAACGGCCGAGAGCGTTAGTTACCTTTGAAATCGGACGTGGTGACTTGACGTTGGCTAAGAGTACCTTTAAGGCGACAAAGACGCCGTTATTGACACCTCACTGAGTTTGAACGAGGTCTCGAGACGGCCACATGGCACTATCGAAAGGGAAGACCATCGTGTTCGGCGTATGGCTCTGTTGCATCGAACTGCATATGCGGCAGTTGGCACCACAGTGACACAACCAACTTTTACTTCAAGGACAGCTCCCTGCAGCGTGCATTCCGCTGACCACAAACCACCCCAATTTGCGACTTCCGTGGTGTTAAGCGAGAGATCACTGGACGGCAGGTTGGAGATCTAAAATGTAGACTTTCACGGCCGGAAATATCATGTCCATTATAATTATCCGGGCTGTTATGCCGTGGTCGGTTGATGAATTCTGTGGTGATTCGAACCACCACCCACAACAGAAGCGGGGTGTTATCAAGACGTTAGCGGACAGAGCTAGAAATATTTGTGAACCTGAGTTGCTCGACGCTGAGATGGAACATCTCCACAATGGACTAATGAAGAACGGATATTCGTCCGCCGAAATAAAACGTGCGTTGAGGCAGCCACGCAGAAATCATACTGACGTACAGGCTACTGCAAAATCTAAGGTTTTCCTGCCGTTTGTTAAAAATGTAACGGAAAGAATAGGGAGGATCTTGACGAAGCGGAATATTACCGTAATTTACAAGCGCACCAGGAAGATACAGGAATACCTTAAGCCTGCCAAGGACGCTCGCAAACCATTGGAAAAAGCTGGAGTGTATAGGATCCCATGCAGCTGTGGTGATGTTTATGTGGGTACCACTAAAAGAACTGTTTCTAAACGTTTGGAAGAGAACAAGGGAAATTGTAGAAGAGGAGAAACGGAACGATCAGCTGTTGCGGAGCATGCTTTCCAGCCAGGGAACCACAATATTCGTTTCGAGGAGACGCAAGTAGTAGCGGCCACGAGCGGATATTACGAAAGGCTCTACAGGGAGGCAATCGAAATCGCTAAACATCCAAATAATTTCAACCGAAAGGAGGAGGGCGTGAAATTAAACGGTATATGGATGCCGGTGTTAAAGAAGATGTGTACCACCCGTCCACTACTGGGTGATGGCAACGGCGATCGACGGCGACGGACAGCGGCCAATTGCACTGACGTTTTCAAAACACGTGACGTCACGCCGCGGCGCGGGAGCGCGCGGACACGGAATTTAGCGGCAGTCAGTAGCGAGCCAGTGGGTGTGTTGGACCTTCCATCGAGCTACGGACCCCCTTGAAGATGTCTCCCGCAGTCGGAGACGAAACGTTGGGAATCACCACAGAATTCATCAACCGACCACGGCATAACAGCCCGGATAATTATAATGGACAGGTTGGAGATCTGTTGTGTTTACCGATGAAAGCTGGTTCTGCCTCGGTGCCTCTGATGGCGTTGTATTGGTTAAGAGGCCAGCTGAGGGCTTGAAATCAACCTGTCTGCGTGCTACACAGACTGGACTTACACCTAGAATTGTGGTCTGCGGTGCGATTTCGTATGACAGCAGGAGCACTCTCGAGGTTATTCCGCGCACATTGACTGCAAATTTATACGTCAGTTTCGTGATTCGACCTGTTGTGCTGCCGTTCATGAACAGCATTCCAGAGTGTGTTTTCCACCAGGATAACGCTCGCCCACATACCGCTATTGTAACCCAACATGCTCTACAGTGTTTCTACAGGGTGACACACGGGAGACGGACGGTTTTTAATGAAATAATACTCAGTCAACTTTAAAATTAATGCATGTTCATTTACACAAAATCAAAGCTCATTATTTGCCATTTTAGTTAACAAAGTTATTTGTGAAAAATAATGTCATCAAGGTGATGTCCATCATTTTGAATGCAGGATCAAGTCTCTTCTCAAAATCCTCCATCACACGGACTAAAATCCCTGCAGGGATGGCAGCAATTTCTTGAATGATTGCATTCTTCAACTCGTCCAAATTTCGTGGTTTGTGGTTATAGACACAGTTCTTAAGGTACACTCACAGAAAAAAAGTCACATTACTGACAAGTCGGGAGACCTGGGAGGCCAAGGAACATTGCCAAAACGTGAGATAATCCGGCTAGAACTGTCTAAGAACTGTCATTGAGGTGTTTGCCGTGTGCGATGTTGCTCCATCCTGCTGGAACCAAACGCGTTTTAAAGAGATTCGTCGTCTTCTTAGTTCTGGTTTCAAGAATGTTTCAAGTATACGAATGTAACGAACCGAATTAACAGTAACTGTGGCCTCGTTCTCTTCAAAAAAATAAGGTCCAATAATGCCAACAGAGCCAAGAGCACACCAGGATGCTACTTTTTCTGAGTGTACAGGACGCTGGTGGATAAGGTGTGGATGCTCTGGAGCCCAGTAACGTAGGTTTTGCTTATTCATGGTCCCGTTTAAATGAAAATGAGCTTCATCGCTCATCAATAAAATTTAATTTTCATTCGGTCTCAAAATCATTTGCCTTCTGTAAGCGAAGTCTTGTCGTACAGCAAAATCAGTTTCATTAAGTTGTTGGACAATGAGAATTTTATAGGGATGGAATTTTAGTTCTTTATGCAAAATTCGTCTAACCGATTCACGATTGATTCGTAACTCACTAGCATGACGTCTAGCTGACCGTCCTGGGCTTCTGACTGCCACTTGCCTTACCCTTTCAACATTTTCTGGTGTCGTCACTCTGCGTCTCGGGCCAGGATGCTTCTTATCCAGTATGTTTCCAGTTGATCTGAAGTTTTCCATCCATCTGAGTATTGTGTTGCGGCTCGGAACAGCTTCATGTCGACCGACATTAAACAAATGGCTCTGAGCACTATGGGACTCAACATCTTAGGTCGTAAGTCCCCTAGAACTTAGAACTACTTAAACCTAACTAACCTAAGGACATCACACACACCCATGCCCGAGGCAGGATTCGAACCTGCGACCGTAGCAGTCCCGCGGTTCCGGACTGCAGCGCCAGAACCGCTAGACCGCCGCCGACATTAAACCGCGCACGAAACAATCGCTGCATCGCAATAGTAGACTCACCACTTTTCACCAAACTGTCATAGACAAACACTCGACGTTGCAAGTCGCACTGCTCCATAGTGACTGAGTAAATGAAATGGCGTTTTGTGTGGATCAGAACTATCCCCACCACGACACCTCACACCACCGCGCCCTCAGTACACACAGTTCAAAGCCGTCCGTCTCCCATGTGTCACCCTGTACTTGTTGCCTGGTCCTGCACGTTAATCAGATCTGGCTCCAATCAAGCACTTATGCGGCATAATCGGATGACAATTCCAGGTTGATCCACAACCAGTGTTAGCCGTCCTTGTTGTTGGTCGACCAAATGCAACAGACATGGAACATCATCCTCCCAAAAACTGACATCCAGCACCTGTAAAACACAACAGGATGCACGTTTGCATCTTGCATTTAATATTCTAACGGTTACCCCGGTTATTAACGTACCAACGTTTCACATTTGCAATGATTTATCTCGCGCTTACATTAGCCTGTGATCTTGTAATGTTAATCACTTAAATATTTTACCTAGACAAATGTATTTCCAAAATTTCATTACTCTGCATTAATTATGTTTTGATGTTGCGATATTTTTCTGTCAGTGCAGAAATATTCTAAAAGGGGGTTAACGATTTGGAACGACCATATTAGCAAATTAATAAAATAAAAAAAGGAGGCGCACTGAAAAACTTTGCCATTTGCTAGTAATATGAATTACAGAGAGGCTCATAAACGTAAATCTACATCTAATAAAGAAACAAATATGAAAAATTAAACGGGAGAGTTGGGATCGATTTGTGAAATGGAACATGATATTCACGGAAGACGAAACAAAGCATACGAAATCGTTGAAGCGCTTGAAAAAACAAGAACGAGATCTAACTTGACATAATGTTCTAAGAGGAACTACTGTAAATGTATACGGAGATAGTGAAAAAGAACGAGAAATAAAAACAAGTTCCAATGACACTGGAGACCTGATAACAATGGGGGAATTGCAAAAGGTTATCCAAGAAACGAAAACCAAAACCTCTCCGGGCACTATTAATAATATAAACATGGAGCTGATTATGTAAACGTCTGATCAACTAAAGCATAGACTTGCAAATTTTATGAATACTTGGTGCCAGGGTTGACATATGTGAGACGTATGGAATGAAGCTTCCTATTTACAAGCAAGGAGATAAATTACAGTGCGCGAATCACCGGCTGAGCCTCTGTGATTATCCCATTTTACATCCTTATAATCAGTTGCGCTCGATTATTTGTGTGAATTGACCGATTCCAAATGTGTGTCACTGATATTTTCGAACTATACGATACCACGTTTTCTCGTTTTGTCAGGTCTGCATTTTAAATTTGCCAGTGTTTGCGCCACTTATCATCTGACTGAGTAATCATGCTAAACATCTGAATAGTTGTACGTCAGATTTAGTTTTACATTGAAAAAATGCACTCCTCTAGACCATGACATGCCTAATATCAATGACTGTTCATATTATTAGCGAACAAGTGGCAGATTTTTCTGAAACGAAAACAGTTTAAGCCAATGCTATAGGTAGCAGACAGTAACACTGTTTCAATCTTTATCATATTTATCCTTCCGAGATGGAACAAGGCACGTCGCTGGCTCGTAATTTACAAATTTGTAGTTGAGGTTCTAGTTTCACACTAACAATGGGCAACATTTTACTGTCTGTACTTTTGCCACTAACTATAGGCGTTACTGCTAGCACACGCGTCTTTTGAAACGTAGTACTTTACTAACTTCACAGCTCATGTAAATTCTATCTGTGCAGCAGCGGTTTTAAAACGTCACTTTATTCGATATTTGACAAAAGCGGCGGCTTGTGCACCTCCACACAACTACATATTTGAATAGTTATCGTTAAAGACAGCCAACCACATGCATTCTCGAAAGCTCTCGACGATGTCCCATTAAAAATAATTACTCGTAACTGACACAATAACTTTTCAGGAGAGCACAGACCGTAAATAAGCCACGCAATAACTTCAGGATAACACGGACTCTAAAGAAGCCAATCTACCGAGCAAAGTGCACAGTATAGCCAGATGCTGCACTCCTACAACGTCACGTGGCCAGACAACTTACGAAATGCGGCAAGAGCTACAGAAGTTCAGTAATTGGTGCAACGACTGGATGATAACCCTAAACGTAAATAACCTGTAATCCGCGTAAATAAGAGAAAACTCCAGATATAGTACGACGGCACCATTAGTAGTCAGTTGCCGTCCAGTATCTGTCCAGACTTTCATAATTTATTTATTTTGTTTATTCATGCACTTCTTTCATCTGGTAACGTTACGGCCTTCAGACCGTCTTTTACATCTAACCAGACATCCTTCGTATTTACGCTTCAGTATCTGTAGTACATTAGTAGAACGTATTGCCATTATCTGATTTATGACAGCATATTCTTTTCCTTTTGGTTGGATTTCCAATACTTCCTTATTCTTGCTCCCTGTTGTTCTCTTTTTTCTTCTGTCTCTCTCCCTCCACTCTTTTTTTGTGTTTTCTCCTGGAAATCCTTGGCTTTTTCTACCTTTTCCGTGAATTAATATCTGTTTTTTATGTCTTTTTCTTTTATTCCCAATCCCTGTAGATCTTTCTTAACGCCTATAAACCATAAAATGTTTTTCTGTATTTCTGGCAAAGAAGGTGAATATGTTTTTTGTCAGTCTCTTGTTCTTTATTCTTTTCAAATGGCCACAACATGTAATCCTCCACCTCATTGTATCTATTACAGGTTTTCGTACAACTAATTGCTGAATCTCAATTTCCAAATTCCGTTTCGTGCTTTGAACCCAAAATTTTTCAAATAATAATAATTATTACAGGAGTGTTGTATCTGGAGGACAGTGTACCTTGGAAGACTTGATGTTTCCTGGTCAGTGTTTCAACACAGTAACCGAATGGTGGATCAAATGGCTCTGAGCACTATGGGACTTCTTAGGTCATCAGTCCCCTAGAACTTAGAACTACTTAAACCTAACTAACCTAAGGACATCACACACATCCATGCCCGGGGCAGGATTCGAACCTGCGACCGTAGCAGTCCCACGGTTCCGGACTGCAGCGCCTATAACCGCACGGCCACCGCGGCCGGCCACAGTAACCGATTTTAGAGTCTCATCAAGGACTGTGCCCTAGAGACCCCCATAAGCAGCTACCGGAATTTTCTATTGTTTTTATTGTTGTGGGACGTGTGGTTGAATTTAGTGCAGCGTTTTTTGAATGTTACGAATTCTACATACTTAAGTGCTAACGATATATTTGAGGATATTATTAATTCTTAAGTTACAGAATCTTATGGTGAGAAAATTCTGTATAATTCTAAAACTAGTTACCAAACTTATTGACCACGAAGCCATACTTCATTAGTCGTACACCATCATGTACCTTGAAACGAAAGATGTTTTTACCATGTAACACGTAACATTTGCAAATATGTTGTTTTAATGTCTCTACAATTTTCCCTGTCTCTAAAATGGAAATTTGTGTTATTTGCCAACAGTATCTATTTCAAAATGTTTTAATTTGTAACTGGATTTAGCCGGCCGATGTGGCCATCGGTTCTAGGCACTTCAGTCTGGAACCGCGCGACCGCTACGGTTGCAGGTTCGAATCCTGCCTCGGGCATGGATGTGTGTGATGTCCTTAAGTTAGTTAGGTTTAAGTAGTTCTAAGCTCTAGGGGACTGATGACCTCAGATGTTAAGTCCCATAGTGCTCAGAGCAATTTTTTGTAACTGGATTTAGGTAACACTATTTCTTAATTTTATTTCACTTACTGAATATTGGTGTGTCTAGAGTAATAGTGTAAACACACATTATTAAATACCGTGTTGACAAGCTTTCCTCGGTTGACTATGTTGTACCTTGGAACAATTTTTGACATTTGGGAAAACCTTGATTTTCTGGAATAAATGTGATTTAAAAGAAGATTCAGATCACATAAAGTGAACTGTATCACTTCAAAACTGAATAATAAAATTTATTAGCTTCCATTACAGAGCTAGTAAGTGGCGAAAGTCTGTGTTCTAACGTGCAGCACTGCCCTCCCCTCTCCCCTCTCCCTGCTTTCCGAACTCCACAGAAGCTCTCCTGCAGACTTTGCTGGACTAACACTCCTGGAAAGAAGAGATTGCGAAGAAATAGTTTAGCTAGAGTCCAGGGGGGATTTTTTCCTGGAGTTTCAAAACGAGCGCCGACTCAATTGCAAAGTGGAGGTTCAGTCTGGAAACAATCTCTCAGCCTGTGGCTACGCCATTTCTCCACAATATGCAGTATGGTGTTCAGCAAGGCTACTGTTAAGTTGGGAAGATAGGAGGTGAGATCCTGGATGAAGTAAATCTGTGAGGAAGTGTCATGAGTCTTGACTGGATAGTTTATTTCGTAAGAGTATTGCCTACGAAAGGCAAGGTTCCGGATTCGAGTCCATTTCATCACCACACTTCAACTATGAGAGGAAACAGTACTTAACTACGTGTTGGGATAAATTTTGACATTGTCACATGGTATCTTATTAATATCGGTTTCCGGTTCGGTTTTCCGGACATTATCAGATCAAATTATTACCGCAGCGATAAACAGGCTTGTATTGACTTAACAGTCTGATCCATGAAAAAGGTCACAAATCTGTTCTGTAGGTCCAAACGGCCTCATTTCACTTGAACTTTAAGTCACGCTTAGAACTGCGGGGTTTTTATTTTCAAAGGAACCGACTGATTTTGCAAGGGTGTTTCTTTAAATTCGTGCACATGTAACACAGGTATACTTTTTACTGATACGTTGAGGGTTAAAGTTTTAACTTATCTTCCACAACTGTCCAGTGAGCCGTCCACTGGACTCACGCTAAACGACCAGACGACAGCCAGACTCGTCTCATACTTTTGCGAGCATTTATGGCGTTACGGTATTTACGGCTGTTGTGAGGCTGCGTCGCACTTCACTCAAAGTTGTTAGAATGGGAGGCGCGTAGAGGGAGTCTTTCACAATCTCCCATAGAACAACCACATGCCATTAAGTAAGGCTACTTTAGAGGACAATGCTGTGATGCGAGACCCGTACGTTTCTTATGGCCGATCCATCGCGGAGGCAAGTCATTGCTCAGAAATGCTCTTCATGTGGGTGTCAGGGCGATAGCTCTTCGTTCTGTGGAAAACTAAAATGTTCAGCTAATTCTCGCAATTGGGGAAACAGCAAAATCTCCAATATTTCCAGATACGTTATTTCTGTAACCTTCGTTTTATAGAAAAAGAACGGGCCGTAAATGTTTTGTGGGAAGACAAAGTAAATCACGTAGACTATAGCTTATGGGGGTCCCTAGTGTTCGACTTTGGTATGTGGACGACGGCTAGTATGGGCCACTTAGGCCAAAATTGGTATAAAACTTTTGTTGTTTTGAAGTGACTTGTAACTGCATAAAATCTTTTGATTGAACATTTGTTTTGGTGTAAATGGTGGAAAACAAGATTTCTTAACAAAAAATGGTTCAAATGGCTCTGAGCACTACGGGACTTAACATCTGAGGTCATCAGTCCCCTAGAACTTAGAACTACTTAAACCTAACTGACCTAAGGACATCACACACATCCATGCCCGAGGCAGGATTCGAACCTGCGACCGTAGCAGTCTCTCGGTTCCGGACTGAAGCGCCTAGAACCGCACGGCCACAGCGGCCGGCATTTCTTAACAAACCGACACACAGCGAGAAATGTTTTTCCAAGATTTACAATTCGGGTTGTTAAGAAGAGTGTCGGATAGTAAGGACCATTTAATAAAATAATAGATTTTAAATATAAAATGGTTCACAAACAAATTATTTAACTATCAAAGGTACAATATAATAAAAATAGCTTGTTTAAAAACCTTTAAACCTGGGATCAATTGAAACTGTGAATGCATTAAACTTGTGGACTGAGGTTATCTCTAAGACAGTTCCGGGTGCTTCTTTCATATAGTTGAGGGGACGCCCACTACCGAGCTGGAAACCCCTACTGTCTTGTGAGGATGCACGACCAGTGTGGCGTCGTCAGACGCACTAAACCAGTATTCAGTACTGTTCTATTTATTACTCAGAATACAGGTCGTTGCTGTGTCTTCTGCGACGACTGTTGGCTGCGTAATACGGAGAGAGATCCGCTGAATCCAATAGCGGTGTTACGGGTGCCCGGTGCCGCGGTTTGTCTCCTGCTGGCGGGGTAGCCACGCCCCGTCGGTAGGCCTGGTGATATCCGCGATGTGAGTGTACGATTCACACGCCGTTTCGGGGAGTACTCAATCCCTCCCTGTGTTGTCCCATCAGGTAGACCTCGATGTCGAATGCCGCGATGTCGTGCTGAATGGTGAAGTTACCCCGCCAGGACTACGGGCCGCCAGACTCACGCGCCGCTGGAGTTTTAGGGCAGCTTCTACCCGGACCGGAGCCGTGTTGGTAGATCCGCGGACCACCCATCAGTGCTGCCTGCTGTCATGATTTCAGTACTCGCTGCTGGACTTCATCATCTGTGGCTACGGATCGCTGATCTCATAAGGCAGCAAATTTGAGACCATCACTATAACAATCTCACACACAAGATGTTATCATAACATAGCCAAAGAGTCGAGTGCTAACGATGAACGCCATTGGTCCTACTTATCGAATGCTCTGAGCTGGTAGGGGTGGAGTATTGATATCGTCGAGGAAAGGCTTCGCTCTACCACGTCATTCGTAATGACCAAATCTATTCTGATCTTCTCGAGTTCTCAGCGCCCTTCAGTTCCGATACATTTGCCTCAGGAATTTGTCAGAGTGTCTTCACTGCTTAGACCCATGCTAGGCGATGTTGCGTCCTACCTACATAACGTTACGAGAGTCACGAAGGCAGTTCTGCTGAGCTCGTTCGAAGTCTCTCTCAAGAATGTCGAAGTTGCTGTCTTACTGACCGAGTAACAGTGTTTAAATGTTTACACTTTCTGACTGGCAGCTGTTAATACTTCCGCGTAAATGAGTTACGCCGGCTGTTCGAACTTAACGTTTTACTTTCTTGTTTCCTTACTAATTTGTCACGTAATGCAGTTCTGACAGAAATCTTTATCAGTCCATTTCTTTTAAATCTGTGAAGCAATTTTTAAATTTTCAGCCAAATCGTAAGCCAGCTTCCGAAACTCTTTAAGTAGCGGCATTAACCTTCAATCTAAATCTCCAGTGTGCTACAAGCATTTCTTTGTAATTTTCTCTAAATGTTTCTTTGAAAAATCCCCTATGGAGAGTCATAGATGTTTGCTAATTACCTACAACGTATTTTAATCTCCTTTGCAGTGTTGCTTTAGGAACATTAAACCACTCGCCAGCAGTCCTTTCTATCGTTTCGCCTTCCAAAACACTTGCAACCTTTAAAAAAAAAGATCTCCTTAAATATTAATATTAGTGTGATAATATTACTTCTTACCTTTAGAAGTATAAACTGATTCTGAAAATTACACAGTTCGCCAGCTTCTACACTACATCACTCAAGTGCAAGTGGCGGAGTGATGTGTGCGCTTTACTCAAAGCTTTGCATGTGTCCGCTGTCTAACAGCAAAACCGAGAAGCAATAAGTGCCCCATGTTAACCATCGGTCCCCTACTTGACTGTTGTGCTCCCCATATTCTCATGTTATGGTGGTTTTGCATTTAAATGGAACGCAGCTGCATCACAATAAAACTAAGTGTGAAAACAAATTGTTATCTTCCATCTCCTCGCTCAGAATAAATCCACAAAACGCTACAAGTTATTATTTCTCACCATCAGTACGATTTTATGTTTGTTTGTTTTCAAATTCTATGTATAACTACTGTGCGTTGCCATACGATAAAAATAAATAAATGATGCTCTTGTAGCAACTGAATCCCGTATTGTTTGAAACACAAATCTCTCTGAAAAACACGCCAGACAGATACACGAGGAATGGCTAACTCTCGGCTTGCACGAGGAGTAGACTTCTGTGGACTTCTTACAGAACTGTTGAACGCCTCTGTCTTGAACGAGCACACTGGGCTGACCTGTGGTTTCCCCCGTACGTAAACAACCAGTGTTCTGAGACAGCTGGTACCATCGTCGAATGCTCTGATGTGCTGAGGTACAGTAACGTTCTCACGACGAACATCACACCTCATAGCTGCAACTGAGCTGCACCTGCAGAAACGGAGATCGGAAACGCCTTTTGATGCTGCGTTGTCGCCATCATCACTCGAAGAACAGTGGGTAATGAACGAGAGAGCGAGCTAGCTGCCCCTTGTAGTGTTACGCGTATGTAAGCGAGCTATTCGTCCGCCTAGAACTGGTTCGAGGTAAGGTGAAATTGTTGTAGCGATGAACTCGAGCGGGACCAGAACTCAGCCGCACCGCGGCAGGTTCGGCTAGGCGAGTCAGGTGCAAAGACGAGCAGCGTCGCTGGAAGTGGGTGAATCCCAAAGCTGGGAATTTGGGTGTCTGTTGCTCGCAGGGCCTTTGTGCAGGAGAGGCACCAGAAAGGCTGTCAGACGAGCTGAAAGACGGCTTCTTACAGCTCTTTGAGAATCTGCAATAATTTATAGTCAAGTGTGAAAGCAAACATGAAGGCATTTGCGATCTCAGTAAAATGAGGCATATTTAATGACAACAGTATTTCAATATCTCTAAAACTACAGAAGTTAATATTTCACAGCGGTAAACGTTTTCACAATGAACCCCCGAATTAACAACTTTTGAATGCTTCATGCGGTTTCAGCATATGATGTCTCAAATGATAGCATTACATTATAGCTATATCTCTTGAAACGGAGATCGGAAACTCCTTTTGTTGCTGCGTAGTCGCCATTACGACGTACAATGGATAATGAACGAGCGAGCGAGCTAGCTGCACCTTGTAATGTTACGCAAATGTCTTTTCACTATGCAGATGTTTGTCAGAACATTGTATCCTCTACACTCACACAACAAATGAATACAGAATGAATACCTCACATTTTATCATACCTGTGGATTTATTTAATGAACAGTTTACTATTTTGCTAGAAAATTTATTTAAATATTAATTACAATTGATACTACAAAATCATTGTTATTTAAGAAGTGGTCAATCACATGTGCTGTCTGACACTACCTCTGTAAACAAATGCCAAAAGATGTATTCTGACAAGCAGGCCTAAATAACTATTTAAACAATATTAACGAAAATTCGTTGCCATTTAAAGTGAGCACACTGGCGCAAGAATACTAGCTTATTTATTTATCAACAAACCTTTGTTTGTAATTATTGTGAGTGATGTGAATGTGACCGAATATTTATAATACTTTTATTTAAATTTTGTTGTCATACATTAGTTTACTCTGAGAAGTGGTCAATTTGAGTCAAAGGATGTCTTTAGGATGAAAGAACAACGTATTTTTGGTGAGGACAGCTTTCAGCCAATGCAAAAGCAGAAGATAGCGAAACACTACGGGAGTCAAGTGGGGAGTGCGACTTTTCGAGTGAAGAGCTCAAGGGAGCGATTCTGGGCACTTTATGTTGAATGCTGTAAGAAGGCAGACCTCCGTATCGTAACGTGTGTGATTCAGTCGTATAGGTGATTGATTCTGGGCGGTGAACAGCCGCTACCATACTTTAACTTTTGAACCGACGTTGTATTTTCAGGGGACTGAATGTGCTCCAGAGTAGACCTTTACGTTTTTCCACTTTTGTTGTGGAAGTGAGGACAGAAAGAGTATGAATTACTATTCTTTGTATCACATGTGTTAATTTTAAATTATCGTGTTGAACTCTGAACTGTTTTGAGCAGATGAATATTTCGTGTACTGTGATTACAAAATGGACTCAGTTTTCACATATCTTTGATGAATAATTAGTTTTGCTGTCATTCTCGTGACACACTGGATGTAACTTTACTGGATTTTAGAATAGTATTTCTGCCTATATTATACTTGATTATCACAGGACCATTTCACATTTATTCAGATGTCCATTTGTGAATAAACATTATTGAACTTGTTCCCCACCGTCCACATCATTTGTTAGATTAGAACCCTTGTTATTAAATTATTCATTTAACTTTTATTTTATATTTTTGTCTACTTTATTAACTTGCAATTCTAGCTAATGCATAGACTTTTTGAGTGCAGTATCACAGCTACAGGTTATTATTTGCAGTGAATTAGCTGCGGGGCATGAAATCAGACGTGCGCTGCTTGAACCTATGACTACATCCAGCCATTCTTTTTAAATAGAACAGTACAAAGCTCAGGTACCTAAAGTGTGAATAACCACAGGTAAGGATGCAACTGGTTTGCTCGTATGGGATGCTGTTTAGAAGAGCAACTCTGTAGCACAAAATAGTTCGGTACTGTTGCAACCTGCCGACAACCACATGAATTATAAGCTTTCAAATGACACCAAGGGAAACGCAACGTTTCATTTAGCATTGCGGCATGGCGTTTTTCCGTCGCCGGGATTTTCCTGTGTTCAGCAGAATCGCGGTATCAGCGCTGTTTATGCTTCGCTACTTGTGTGTGGTATAAAAGTAGATCACAAGTCCGGTGGCTGTCTGCACAAAAAGACGAAATCTAGCGATTTATCGTCACAAGCTTTTAAAATAGACTGGGAATGATGGGCTAGAAGGATAAGAATCCTCAACAGCTATTATGCCGTAAAGAATCGAATGGAAAAGCAGACAATAGCGAAACACTACGGGAATCAAGTGGGGAGTGCGACTTTCCCAGCGAAGAGCTCAAGCGAGCGATTTTGGGCACTTTAAGTTGAATGCTGTAAGAAATTTGCTATGAAACGGCATTACAACGCAATGCAGAAAGAATTTAAAGACTCAGTTGACGATGAAAGAGCAAAAAATTGCATCCACAGACGGGATTCATCGTTCTGTACATCAAGAAGCACTTTGCGCCAAATTTTCAGCCCTGGAGCACGTGATGAAATTGGTGATCAGATGAAACAGTTTTCGAAGGAACTGAACTCAGAATATGGAAACTTTATATGATACTGCCAAGTACGTTGGTCAATTTAATTAGGTCACCCGGAATGGATTGCAGACCTCTCATTTTAACTGGGTTTCACTGCACACTGCCCGCAGTAAGACACTGCAAAGTGAGAAACAATTGTTTCTGATTTGATGGAGATGCATTTAAAAAGCTAATCGCCTTGTGGAAGGGATAATTTCTCAGAAAAAACACAGTCCATTTACCTAAGCTCACGTAAAGAAACCGCCAGGATTGAAAAATTCATTGTGGCCTTGAAAGAATTACAAGGGCTGTTTTGAAAACGTTTTGAGGACACTGCCAATGTTACGTCTGTTTACGAGACCGTTTGCAGTTGAAACTGAAAGCGCCCTTGTGCATGCGCAAATGGAACTCACTGATCTTCAATGTATTCCCGTTTACAAGACAAATTCTTTTACGTTAAAACTGTCCAGGAGGTCTAAGGTTTGTTTTCCTCAGAAAGAGTTTCCATATCTCCGTAATGACGTGGCAAACGTGATAAAAGATTTCGATCAACAAGCCGCGCGGGGTAGCCGAGCGGTCTATGGCGTCTTGTGACAGTCCGCGCGGCTTCACCCGTCGGAGGTTCGAGTCCTCCCTCGGGCATGGGTGTGTGTGTCGTCCTTAGCGTAAGTTAGTTTAAGTTAGATTAACCGATGACCTCAGCAGTTTGTTCCCATAAGATCTTACCAAAAATTTCCAAATTTCCAATTTCGATCAACATATTTTTGCGGAAACGTCTTTTCGATTGTGAAGCTAAATAAGTCACTATTATGTTGCAATCTGAGTGCGAAAATATGTGAAATTGTCTGCGACTGCCCGTATGCTTACAGTTTATACCAGATAATTGTATTATGTCTTCAGCGCGCCAAAAATAATTAAATGATATTGAATTTTGTTTTGTTTATGATATATATTGCTGAGAAATGTGAAATATAAAACCGGATTGTATACAGTGCGACTACATTGACTTTTAAATTCGTCGCTTTCGCAGTTTTCCCCTCTTCTTCCCCCTTAAGTTCAGCTTATCCTTCACTGCTAGTTCAATATACAGCATGAATAATATCTGGCACAACTACTACTTCTTTTCATGACCTTCGACTCTTATAATTGCAATACGGTTTCTGTACAACTTACAAAAAATCTTAAACAATCTTTCGCTTCCTGTCCCACCAAGATAGTATATCCTGAAACTGAAACTTCCTGGCAGATTAAAACTGTGTGCCCGACCGCGACTCGAACTCGGGACCTTTGCCTTTCGCGGGCAAGTGCTCTACCATCTGAGCTACCGAAGCACGACTCACGCCCGGTACTCACAGCTTTACTTCTTCCAGCATCTCGTCTCCTATCTTCCAAACTTTACAGAAGCTCTCCTGCGAACCTTGCAGAGGTCCCGAGTTCGAGTCTCGGTCGGGCACACAGTTTTAATCTGATAGGAAGTTTCATATCAGCGCACACTCCGCTGCAGAGTGAAAATCTCATTCTGGTATCCTGAAACTAACCTAAAGCAAGAACGGCCCATCAGTTTCCGGTAACGACAGACAGTTCCAAGTAAGCAGGATAATACTGCATCCAGAAGTGCCTGCCCCTGGCATCTATAGAGCTATCCGATACAGCAGGCTATAGGGTACTGAGTAAGAAGGTTTCTTAAAATCTGTGCGTGCCATTAAATTCTAGTTACTCTGGTGCCACGGGGCGATGCAAAGTTACATTCGATGAAAGTGACTGGAATCATACTAGAGAATACAGACATTTGCAAGGGGGAACGGAAGAAGATGGAAGGAAGGAGGGAGTAGGGAGGAGAGGCCCTCACCCATCTTAGAATCTGGCCTATACACTTTTGCTTTCGTAAAAATTTTTCTCGCGTTTCTAACGATGATTCGATGATTGCCTGCGAAGCTACGAAACCGTAGAACTAACATTACCGAGATCGACGGGAAATATCAGTAGATAAGGCTGCATAAGACGTGTCAGACTGGAGAGACGAGAACCGCCTTGATTCAGTCGTATTCTGTAAAAAATACATTATACCGGACAATACAGGCCGATTTCGGGAGGTTTCCTGTGTTCGTCTGATCGAATGCTGGTCCTGACTTACATGCTACGGTAATGCCCATAAAAATGTAGCTTTCAAAACATAGAGCGTCTTTATAAACTAGTATTCCTGACACCAGAACATTACGAAAGGTCCATATGAACAATGATTGGAAAATACTCTATTAGGGAGTTACATATGAATACATTTAAGAACCTACTTTTAACAAACTGTTCCAAACAGATACAGAAAGCAGTAGATATCAGTGCCCATGTTGATACTGTGTTCCTTGACTTCCAACAGGCGTTCAGTGCAGTTATGCACTATCGCCTACTGAAAAAAATGTTTCTATTACTATTCCAATGAAGAATGTATAAAAAATAATAAAAAGTACTTTTTTCACAATAAAGTTAACTTCTAGAAATTAGGTAAGATATAACCATTATTTAAATAATATCAAGGGGTAGTATATATTAGTTTTGGGAACTAAGGCTGGGATACCGAGCGAGGTGGCGCAGTGGTTAAACACTGGACTCGCATTCGGGAGGACGACGGTTCAATCCCATGTCCGGTCATCCTGATTTAGGTTTTCCGTGATTTCCCTAAATCGCTCCAGGAAAATGCCGGGATGGTTCCTTTCAAAGGGCACGGCCGACTTCCTTCCCCGTCCTTCCCTAATCCGATGAGACCGATGACCTCGCTGTCTGGTCTCCTTCCCCGAAACAACCAAATCCAACTAAGGCTGCGAAGTGTTTCCTACTACAATCGATGTACCCGATCTGTAGTGAAAAGTGCATTTCAGTTACATGTGTTTTCTGATGTTGCAATAACCGCGAATTTTGGTGTAGACTTTTATCTGTGAGCTTCACTAATAAATTATATCCTCTTTTCCCACGTCGAATTACTTAAAAATGGTAAACGCAGTTGCTATGAAATATGGTAGTGATGGGAAGGCAGGAAGGGGTCAATACAGATTTTTCCTGAAGATAGGAAACAAAGATACATTTTGCATGTTCTGCTTGACTAGTAGCCAGCTGGGAGCACTTTAGTAGTAGCGCCTTGGCACCTGTGAGGGTCGCAACCCGCAAGGCTGGAGAGCGCGCCGGGTCTGGCGCCCGTGTATCTGCAGGCGCGCCGCGGCACCGAGGCTGGAATCGATATGAATCGGCTGGCGCCATCGCCAGCTCTCTCCCTCTTATACATCTATCGCTCATGATTACCACAGCAACAGTGAAACAGGGAACGAGATCGGTCGCATGGTCATCAGAGGCAGCCCTACCCGGGGTGCACTGAGACAACTTCACCCGAACGCCAGTTCCAGCGAGACGACGATGGCTGAGCGCACGATCCATTGCTAAGCTAACTACTAATTTTCGATTATATATGAACACGGGCAAGAGACCCGGTTTAGCTTATCTGTTTTGAAGGCATAGTACAGCTCTATCACGGTATCAGCACGGAGATGACGAGGCACGAGTTGTGAAATGAGTGATTTATTTAATCTAAAAGCACAACATGAGCCCATTAAGTTCACTAAACAAGGAAAACACTGACAACGAAACTAGTATGGGACCTAATACCGAACCATAGAGGACGCCTGATTCTACCTGGTTCCATTGTGTCTTTGTGGTGCCGGGGGTGATTTATTGCTAGTGAGATGTCAGGTATGAGCGATACCACTGCACTGCACTTAGCAATGAATTTAGGCTGCTAAGTTTGGCAAGTAAAATGTTGTAGTCGACAGTGTCAAACGCTTTGCTAAAATCTAAGAAGCACATCATAGTTGCCTCCTATGGCTCCATGGCAAGCTTCAGGTCGCCTGTTACCTCTACTAAGGTAGTTGCGCTGTAGTATCGTCTAGTGTGTTGTTTGTGGTTAGGTAGTTCGTTAGCTGGTCGTAGACTATGCATTACAAGGCCTTCGACAGCGTAGAAAGAATGCAAATAGATCGGTAATCAGAGGGTGCTGTGGCAACGTTTCATTTTACGTAATGGCTTGACTAGCCCCTGTTTCCAGGCTTCAGGGAAAACCCTTGTGATTTAGCAGTGGTTCAAGATATCTTTTATAGTGGGCGGTAGTTGGTCAATAATAAGCTTCATCATTTGAAATGTGATGTCGTCATGTCCAGTAGATGCTGATCTGATAAGCATGATGGTTTTTTTTATAGTGTTGCAACATGCTTCAGATGAGTCCATATCTCGTTTGTGTTTCAATTGTGATCGTAGATAATGTGAAGTACTGTTTCAGTTCATCGGCTGGCACAATGGGATCATCTGCAGCTTTTACTTTGCCTATACCAAGACGGCGCAGGTTTTTCCATAGGACAGATGGTCTCTTTCTGTGTTCGGTTAACGTATGGCCACGCCTATGTTCTGCATTTCTCAAAACGTGATTGATTCCGTCCACTTCTGCTTATGTCGTGGACGGACATGCCAGATACTGATATTTGAGAAGTTAGAATTACTTTTTTTGGTTATTTCGTTCCAAATGTATCTAGTTTGACTACTGTTTGTATGATGGGTAGCAGCAAGCTGAAGTAGGACGCGTTTGAAAAAGAAAGCATCCGCTTAAATTCCACACTCGATGCACTATTGTATAGAAAATGTATGTCACCAGTTATAATTATATGCTCGTATGTCGATCCGAGACTTGAAAGAGCAATTTCAATGCCGGCAAACCTTCCTACTTTAGGAGGTTGTAGAGGACACATATCAGGCACTTTCTGTTAAGGGATTTGATCTCTATGAACATGTATTCCACTTGTTTAGCATCATTATTTTTGATTGTTTATTGCACAGTAGGTAATAAATCAGAGCTTATCTACGCCCCTACTCCAGCGTCTCGTCGGCTACATCTGTCATGTCTTACAAAGTACAGCCGTCTAGATTGAACAAATATGTGGGAATACTTGGTTTGAGACAGGTATCCAAAAGAAGTATTATATGAATGTCTGTGTCTTGAAATACATGACTCTGTAGCTTAGTGTATTCGGATGTGAAGCTCGCAAGAATGCCACCGCTAAACATTAGCGACTCTAGACCAGTGAGGATGGGGGAACAGAGCATAGGGGTTGCTCGATGGAGGTAAGAGAGCAAAGTTCTCGGAAGTAAAAAGCGCAGGTGTCTTCAGGGACAAGGGAGGTACTGTAGCCAAGGCCGAGGCACTGGTCATTGAAAAGCCCACTGGAGACAGAAGAAGAAACTCGCTAAACATAACTAGAATAATCTGTGCGCAACGGTACTGAAAGAAAAATAAACAAAAAAGCACAGTTTATTATTAATGGTTCAAACAATAGCAATATAACAACAAATTGCTAATTAAAAATGGAAAAAATATGGTAAATTAACGGTGTGTATCAGAGCCCTGTGAGAATAGTGAAATAACAGTGAAATAACACTCTGTGCTGGTATTGAAATATGAGAATTGAACCGAAAACTTATGATTAGTGCTAAAAGTAAACCTAAAGAAACAAATGATAATAACAGAAAACTATTTTAAGGAAAGTATCACAAAAATAAATTGTTTCTTTACAAAATAAAGACACACAGATAAACCCACAAACCAGAGGCAGCAAGACCAGAAATGTTTGTACCTTCCAAAGCACCGGTATTCGATTTTATCTACGTTACAGATGATTTTTTCCCGTTTTTAGTCTTCAGCATTATAGTACGTCCTTTGCCCACACCTCTTGTAATGCAGTTCTCAATATAGCACTGTTACTCCTCACCATTCACAAAGCACAACCGGAAAATGTCTTAGCAGAAGCCACTGCCCGCGCACGAGAACGCACAACGAATACTCTTAGTCTTCCGTATTGTACGTACGTAAGCACGCTGATCTCGAACCCCAGCCTTCCAGAATACACTCCAAACATACCACCTCTGCCCCAGAGGTCACACGGACCGCCGAACGGCTGCCGCGATTTCGTGAGTTCCCCGCCACTCCACGAAATTGTTCCCACCGCTCCACGAAATTGTTTAAACTGTAGGCCTTTTAGTCGCTCAGGAAACTAAAATAAAACGTAGAAATCGTCACTGACCATTCCCCTGCACCTGCTTAGAGCACTTCTGTCAGGTACTGCCTCCTGGTAGGACATTCCCGCTGTCATAAGATACTTTCTCGCCAAGCCCGCCACGCAAGCTGCAACCAACACCATACAGCAGGATTAGGGAAACGCCGTCCATCATTTTTAGCCGAACAAAATCCCGCTTCCCTCTGCAAGCGGGAACTGGCTGAGGCCGCTATAAAGTGAAACAGGGCTAATACACAGGTATGGCCATGAGATGACATTTTACAATAAATACATCACAGGTAATGTTTTCAGACATATCGTTACAGGAACTTTTCTTCTAGTTTTGACCAGTACTATCTCCTGTAGGAATATGTAGTTCAGACTCAACAGTTGTTGACTAGAGTATCAAAAAAAGAAATCTTCCAGGTATCCTTCACGTTATCTTTCTACAAGATAACTCAAGATCGGTTGTTGCCCATGCTGCCCTCACACACCTCGAAACAGGTGTTCGACTGTTGCCCTAGCCAGCATGTTCTCCTGACCTTTCTGCCGTTGACAACATCTGGTCATCGGTTCTCAAGAGATTGGCTCATCACCACTCGCGAGACACAGTAATTGTAAGTGCCAGAGTTTGAATGGCGTACCTATATCTATCGTCCAAGCTCAGTTCGAATGGATTAGAGCCACTGTTGCTGCCAGAGATGGTAGCTCTATGTGCCATATTTCGTATTCTGTATACCTCCAAATAATCTACAAATTCAATCATGTGTTCTTGTTACTATAATGTACATCATAATACGTGAAGTCTCGTCATTTGCTAGCCTTTCTAGTGTTGAATGGCCTTGCGGTTCTAGGCGCTGCAGTCTGGAACCGAGCATCCGCTACGGTCGCAGGTTCGAATACTGCCTCGGGCATGGATGTGTGTGATGTCCTTAGGTTAGTTAGGTTTAATTAGTTCTAAGTTCTAGGCGACTGATGACCTCAGAAGTTAAGTCGCATAGTGCTCAGAGCCATTTCTTTCTAGTGTTGAAATTTTATTGGTTAGCATTGCACTAATGAATGCAGGTCCTTTAATTCCTAGAACTTAGACGTAAAATTTCATGGTAGACAAACTCAGGTGATTCATATTAAAAGTTTCCGACTTGATTATGATCGCACGACGGAAATTAACAGACTCTGAATGCGGAATGGTAGTTGGAGCTAGAAGCATGGGACATTCCATTTCGGTAATCGTTAGGGAATTCAGTATCCCGAGATTCACGGCGTCAAGAGTGTGCCGAGAATACCATATTTTACGCATTACCTCTCACCACGAACAACGCAGTGCCGACGGCCTTCACTTGACGACCAAGGGCAGCGGCGTTTGCTTGGAGCTGTCAGCGATAACAGACAAGCAACACTGCGTGAAATAACCGCAGAAATCAATGCGAGACGTACGACGAACGTATCCGTTAGGACAGCACGGCGAAATCTGGCGTTGACGGACTATGGCAGCATACGACCGACGCGAGTGTCTTGCTAACACCTTAACATCGTCTGCAGCACCTCTCCTTCATTGGAGCTTCATATGGTACAAAAGCAATAATTAGCATATCAATTGATTTTTAGCGCAGACGGTATTGTTTGTAACAAATGCTCAACGTGCCGGCCGTGATTCATCAACAAAGCCTGTAGTCAAGGGACAGTGTTGTGAACAGCAGTGTACGGCATATCGGCAAGTGTGCTGAGAAACTGCCGTCGAATGTTGTCTTAAGAGCCAACAATCGCGGTAGACTTGTGATTTCAGGTAACCTCACAACCAATAATCACACGGATTGAGGTCTGGAGACCTGGGAGGCTTAGCTTGACGGACGTAACCTGTCAGCACACGTATTTCCTAGCAGGTGTTTATCAGCCAGGCTGGAGATGAGATGACTCCCTCTCTCACTACAGCTTATTTTATACACGATTTTCCTGCAGCGTCACTGACGTGTTGCTGTCCAGCGTCAGATGTCGGCCAGTTTTTGCATTCGGTTTTGGTTTCATGTCATTTGAGGTGTGTGTGTCAAGTTTTACCTCTCTACCTACATTATTCCGTGAATTAGTGCATTTTCAAATATCAACGGACTTTTGGGTCACCCTGTATTTACCAGTTCTTTATATGATTGGGGTGGCGTTTCTGTTTACATCACTACACACGACACGTTTTCACAAGATTTTAACTATCACCTCGAAAAATTAATTTTTCAGTTTGCAATTAGCTGTCTGCACATGTGGCACGCTTTGAAATCCCCACGTCTCAGCACCGTAGCACGCCGCAAGGAGACCCAAAACAAAATTATACATTCCATCTCCACTTAATGGGCTGCTCAATCGCTTTTCGCCCACTTGCTACGTGCTAAGGTGTTATGACGCGAAGATATCATTGCATACCACGCCTACAGACACATACCTGCAAAAATGAAGAAAAAATAGTTAAGTGATGTTTTTTCAATGTGATGATTAAAACTGTATTATTATCCCTCGTATATGCTAATCTAACAGCCGTGGTCGACTACGAACAACGCTATACACATATGATCGCGATGATGGTACAGGCAGTTGAAACAGTCGCCGTTCCTTGGCAGCCGCAGCAAGAGAAGATCGCTGTTGGCTGGTCGTGTCAAAGCGTTTTCTTTCCGGTTCGCAACGGCCGCGAACAGAGCCGATGATCACAGGCAGACGCTGCTAGCGGAACCAATCGCTAGCCAGAGGCTGCAGCGCCCTAGCGTGCCAAGGGCGCCAGGTATCGACCCGCGCTCTCGAGTTTCGACGCGTCAGATTTTGTCGAGTGCATGCTTATTATCGCTCCGGCTCCTCGAGAGTGGTGTCGTCGCTCAAATTGCCATCCAGAAACCGAAACACTGAGCTTGAGACGCCCTTGGCCTGATTCCTGCGACGCTGTACGCGATCCTTGCAATCTAATAAGCAAATTGTGAAGGTAACACCAGTTTATATGTGTGTGTATGTATGTGTATGTGTGACCGAAAGTTATGGGAACAAAGAGGATGTGATGTTAGTAGTGAGTCGCTCTTCCGCAGCTGAAGCCTGTGCGGTGTACAGCCCACGACAGCGACAAATGGCAGCTTACAAATGGCAGACAATACTACATTCTAGCACAGCACTATCTGAAGTAAACGCAACAAGAAACCTGACACTAACAGAAAAGTTATACTCTGTTCAAACTGTAAATGTCGTGTGACTAGGGCCTCCCGCCAGGTAGACCGTTCGCCGGGTGCAAGTCTTTCGAGTTGACGCCACTTCGGCGACTTGCGCGTCGATGGGAATGAAATGATGATGATTAGGACAACACCATAGCCAGTCCCTGAGCGGAGAAACTCTCCGACCCAGCCGGAAATCGAACCCGGGCCATTAGGACTGAAATTCTGTCGCGCTAACCACTCAGCTACCGAGGGCGGCCACTGTTCAAATGAATTAGGTGCACACTTGTATCCCGCATGACATGTTAAAACTATTTTGATGTAGGTGGTACCTGTGGTCTCATTGAATGGCTTTGATCTTCGCTTTCGGTGTTGGCAAAGTTAAAATCATTCGCTATCTGTTGGTGTGTTATGCATTACAGTGTGAGGTGACCCCTCATAAGAAAGTGACTATCGATGTCCCAGTGTTTTCTAGTGAGTTACACGGATGGCAGTAGTCATGTATGGACGTTGTATTCAACCAAGCAAACGTAATGCGACATATTAATGCAGTGCGAGTTTCTAGGGCAGTCTGTTTAATCCAGAGAGGCTGGACTTCCGGTCATGTCGCTGCAGACACCAATACCTCTTCATGTGTCATCCATAAGCTGTGGATACGCTGCATGGAGAGAGGTCAGTACACGAGGCGGGTTGTACAAGGTCACCGGCGCATTACAACCCCACGTGAAGACCGATATCTGGCGATCTGTGTGTTGCGGTATCGTACGGATACTGCCAGAGCACTGGAAGATAATCTCAGAAGGACTACTGGAGCCGCTGTGTCCCATCAGACAGGTTGCGACAAAGGACTGCACGACCCAGACATCCAATTCGAGTACCCCGCTTGACGCAACGCCTTGCAGTTCGTCTTCATTTCTGCCATTCCCATGTCAACTGGCAACTTCGGCACTGGCGAAACGTGTTATTCACAGACGAGTCCAGATATCCTCTGATGCAAGGTGATGGCAGTGTTCGTGTTCGGAGACCCGTTGTGAGCGGTACCTGCCTAATGCTGTCCAGGAAATCGACAGATTTCTAAGGATCTATGATGTTATGGTGAGAATTATACGGATCTTGTCGTTGTCCACGCTCGCCTTACCGCCAGGAAGTACATTGAACAGAACCTGTTCACCATGTGGTGGCTGCTGCATACTGTGGTGACCCTGAATTCCTTCCAGTGCCTCGGCCCATGTCGCGGGCGTCAGCAAGGATGCCATCCGAAGGCTGAATGAACATTGCAGTAATGAAATGGCCGGCGGTGAGTCCGAACCTAATCCCATCGTGCGTTTGTGGGACATGCTTGGCAGACGTGTTCGTGATGATCCTGTTCCACCATGGACTCTCCGTGATCTCTCAAGGGCTCTTACTGAAGAATGGGGACAAATACCACAGGGACCTTCGCAGACTTATACGGAGAAAGCGACGTAGGTGTGAGGCAGCGATAAACGCTTACGGAGAGCATACGCGTTATGGAAACTCTCAGACTCCAATTAAGAGCACCCAGGATGAAGGGATGACTAATTCTTTCCACTTTGTTTTCGACACTAATCGGAAATTTTAGTTATTGCTATGTATACGAAAGAGGATGTAATAATGTTTTGTTGTGTATCTAATTTGTGAAAGATAGTTGTAATTTGGTAACATACCCAGATCTCAATTATAGCTCCATGGAGTATGGCAGGCGCGAAAGTCATTCTTTTGAGCAGTGTACTTACGTACTTCTGCCGTCAAAATTTTGATACAGCGTTCAGACCCTAATCCTGTCCGAAGAATTGGGACGAGCTGTAAAGCAAGCGGTCTCCTGAGTTCTGTGGCACGGAGGACACATTCAAGGTTGCATATACAGCATGCACTCTGAAACCAGAAGAAGGATGGCTTGCCCTAATCGACTTCATGTCGAAGTAGGCTGCTCTTCTCACACACTGGACAGCCCAACAGCGGTACTGTTCGAGAAATACAGAGCAGATTCCGCTACAAAGCTCACACAAAGATTCCAACAACACTTGGCTACATGCGACAATATTACACACAGAACAGCTACATAACGCGAAGCGCCCTCAGTCCCAGAGAGAAGTCGGCAAAGAAATTTTATGAGTCTAATGACTCTATCAGAGACAACCCACAGAAGATTATCATCGAGTCAAAATTCCGGCAGTAATGACGGGACATCGAGTGAAAAAAATATCTCCATGCGCTTTTTTATCACCAGAAGTCCGAAGCACGTGGAACAAGGTTGTTAACAGGACGATACCCACCAATGAAAACCTAGCAGGCAGATACCTTATTCGGACAGACGCCTGCGACACGTGCAGTGAATTAGACCCTCTGAAACATGCGATGTTCCATCGAACTGTCACTAAATGGTAAATAAATACTTTCTTTTCAGCAGAACCGTATCGAACCACTTCGATTCAACAACAATCACGGCACAAGACTTTATGCCACTCCCTACATGCAAGACATTTGTCACCACACGCGTAGTCCCCACCACAGCGACACACTGAGAATTTTCAATTTCTATCTTATCTGTGGAAGCAAAGTAATACATGACGGACGAAGCAAGGAGAACATAAAAAGCAGACTGGCACAGGAAAAGAGGGAATTTCAGGCCAAAGGAAGTCGAACAGAGGCCTTAAATTGAGAAAGAAAAATCTGTGAATGTCTAGAGCACGGAACTGTATAGTAGTGAAACACGAACTGTGGGAAACCTGGAAAAGAGAAAAATTGAAGCGTTTGAGATGTGGTGCAACAGTCAACTTACAAGATAAGAAATGAGGAGGTTCTCTGCAGACTTAACGAAGAAAGGAACTTATGGAAAACAGTGAGAAGAAGAAGGTACAGGGCGATAGTACATGTATTAAGACATCAGGGAGTAGCTTCCATGGTATTACACGAAGCTGTAGGGGGTAAAAACTGAAAGGGAAGCCAGAGATGGGAATACAAACAACAAACAACTGAAAACGTAGGCTGCAACCTCTACTCTGAGATGGAGAGGTTGGCACAAGAGACGAATTCGTTTACAGGCCACATCAAACTAGTAAGAAGGTTGATGACTAAAAGGAACCCACGGTTTCAACCTGTGCGCCGTTACCCAAAGTCCACTGGATCTCTCGGATGGTCGGACGGGACGGTAAACGCTAATCGTTCTTGCTACCTTCCATTAGTTATGAAATAGTATTGACAGCTACTTTTTTTGTGCTTTGAGAAGTCCGAGGTCTGGGCGGCAAGTGGCACGGTAAGAGCAAAGTGTCCGGACGCGCACGCGCAATATGAGGAACGCAGTCCTAGCAGCAAACATCAGGCGTCTCACTCTTAGCATGGTAAGTGGGCCACTGTTCAGAATTCAGGATGTAGCATCGCCGTCAGATGACGTGCCCACAAGTTGCTGCGACTTCGCCTGTGGCGGCGATAGTAAGTTCGAGTTAGTGTGGCAAATTTGAGCTGACAGGGGACAATGGCAATGTTGACGACGTGCTGGGAAACCGAGCTTGTCAGCGGAACACTTGAGTTCAATTGGGGGCGACACAATGTCAGAGACGGGCAGCCAGCTGTCCTGTATTTATCGCGCCGTAACAATCATTGCATTACTTTGAGTTTCTAGCTGCCAGGCTCCATTCCCGGACGCTTTCATTTTTAATTGACGTTAAACGGCTTCCACTTGGTGTCAGTCGCGACCACGAACTGGCGGCTTCATCTCTGACGTCCTGCGAAGTTAATGCTTGTTCGTGTCATGTTAGCCAAGTTCTAGGTGCAATGAGTCAAAATTGCTGACTTTTTCTCTCATTGGTTTATTTTCTCGCTTTTCTGCCGTGCGGGATACCGCTGTGGTAAGATACTTGATTCTCGTTGGGGAGGGGAGCTCGGTTCAAATATCCGTCCGACTGGCAGGCCTGGGATTTTTGCTTAAATCATTTGAGGAATATTACGGGGCGGTTCCTTTGAAAATTACAAGACACCTTCCTTCGCATCGTTCCCCATCAGAGATTGTGTTCCGTCTTTAATAACCCTGTCGTCGACGGGATGTCAAACTCTTACCTTAATTCTTTCAATGTTTCCTCAACTCGGCTGCTATTTCTGGCGGACGAGTGATATTCTGACAGCTGTAATCAGTACACTCAATGCTTGTTTGAAAGTATTTACTGTTAATAAGAAACTCCATAAATATCTCTCTTCTATAAATGCAAAACGGAAATAAATTATTCAAAGCCTTGAACAACTTATGTCATCAGTTTCGAATATTAAAAATATGTATGTTTGAACGTATACATATTCCTGACATTGTATCAGGGCAGGGACGATCGGCAATAGTCGCTCTTAAAGGATTTACTGGATTTAGGTAACCGGTTTCGGCGAGGCTATGTTGTCATCTTCAGATCTGCAGTAGGATAGAGCCGAAATCGACTGGACAAACAGTTAACTAGCATGGTACAACAATGTACACAAATATTTTCATTTACCACAGTATATGGAACAACAACGTACCTTAAACTTCGTAACATTACGTCGTCTTTTTCCATCAGTACTGTGACTGATGTCACACCACGTATATACATGTTACTGTCGTAAAATTCACTAGAAATCGGTGTGTCAAACATAAAAGGCATACTGTTTACAAACATTATACTAATACGCCGACTGCGAGTGCTTACACACGTCAAGAGCTGAAAACTGACTGAGAGTCAGTGTAAACACTCTAACCCTTACACAAGCCCACCAGACGGTACTATGGTGATGTGGCTCTATAATTTTGTCTTCCACGCTACTCAAAACTGAATATATTCTCCCATATAATTGTTTTGTGACAAATGAAATCCAGTTGTTATTTGCAACATATATAAGACAAGTCACAGAATGCAATAATTTTGAGATTATATTTTATAAAAATTCGTAAACGAATATATAACTTTAAAAAAATTGCCTGATTTTAACAAAAATTTTTACACTGAAAAAATCTAGAAGACTGGTTTAGGTTCTTTATGTATACCTAACAACAACATGCAAGAAGCTGAAACTTTATTATATCCAGGGCAACATCGATATCTAAGCGAACAATTATGTAGTCCTGATTAATATTAACTCATAATACATCTAATTTATTGACTCACAACCAAATGGACGGAGTTTACACCTATTGTAGCGCATTGTGTAACTTTGGTATAAAAAAAGGAATGATTGTAACAACTTTTTTATTGCAACATGTCACCTGAGATATAGGTGGTTTTAAGTGCAACCCATAATTTGATAACAAAGAACAGCAATCTAAATTTCCATCACATACGCAAATTAAACCCATAAACTGTGAGAAAATAACCAATAAAAATCTGTACGGTACATGTATGTCCTTATGAAAGTAGTACAATGTTCAGACACATCTACCTCATCACCCGATGTGTGGGTGAAATCATAGTAGAAAAACAATTTCAAACCGGTTTCACTGTTGGAACCAACTCAGTGTCGTTCAGACTATATGTGTAGAGTAACGAGTAGCCAGCTTATTACTATCCGAGAATAGCTTCGATATATAAGTGACCACTTTTCTGTGCCACCACAGAGTTAATGCAGGTAAATTCTAACTTTATTTTCTCACACCAAAGAGAAGAAATTACACTTACCAGTGTGTCTTACGTAATATCATTATCAGGAAAAAGGCTGATATATTACTACACCTGAAAACATCGCCGATATCTGGACAATTATTAGGTAAAAACCATGCATCGATAAACAGGAGCCAACTTAATTTCGTTCATGTATACTATCTGCCGAAGACCATTAAATCAAGGCCTATACAGTATGCTCACCCAATGTATGCGTGATTATTAGGTAACACCGTACATCGATAGTAAGGGCAATCAACTTTATTTTTATCATATATGCGGAACAAATTCATTATATGCACAGGATACCAATAGCCCAAGCGTTAAAAATACTTATTTCCTTATTAAATACTGTAACACCCGTCACCTCTGACTCGTGACTCGTCTACGTGAAATGCAATAAAGAAGAACGTCACCTAAGAGCAACGTATCTAGTCAACGAAATATTATGTAAGTCAAAGGCATTATGTTGTATACTTAACTCTACTACATGCGACATTTGTTTCTTGATTTCCAGGATAATAACCTATAGAAAGTAGAAATTATCGACAACCAATGTCGATAACAGTAACTGGTGTAAATAACGTTACTACGGAAACCAGAATTAGCAATAGCAGATGTCATGTCTGTACATATAAAGAAAGATAACGTCTAGGTGCAGGGACATATATATATATATTGTTAATCAGTCTGTACAGGGTGCACCCGTCTGCAGGTGGTCGCTCATGTCGGCACCAATGATGTGTGTCGCTATGGATCGGAGGAAATCCTCTCTGGCTTCCGACGGCTATCTGATCTGGTAAAGACTGCCAGTCTCGCAGAGCTCACCATCTGCAGCATCGTCGACAGGACTGACTGCGGACCTTTGGTACAGAGCCGAGTGGAGGGTCTGAATCAGAGGCTGAGACGGTTATGCGACCGTGTGGGCTGCAGATTCCTCGACTTGCGACATAGGGTGGTGGGGTTTCGGGTTCCGCTGGATAGGTCAGGAGTCCACTACACCCAGCAGGCGGCTACACGGGTAGCAGGGGTTGTGTGGCGTGGACTTTTTTTTTTTAGGTTAGATGGCCTCGGGCAAGTACAGAAAGGGTAACAGCCTCAAAGAGTGCGTGGCAAAGTCAAGACATGCGGGGACCAAGCAGCAATCGGTTTTGTAATTGTAAACTGTCGAAGCTGCGTTGGTAAAGTACCGGAACTTCAAGCGCTGATAGAAAGCACCGAAGCTGAAATCGTTATAGGTACGGAAAGCTGGCTGAAGCCAAAGATAAATTCTGCCGAAATTTTTACAAAGGCACAGACGGTGTTTAGAAAGGATAGATTGCATGCAGCCGGTGGTGGCGTGTTTGTCGCTGTTAGTAGTAGTTTATCCTGTAGTGAAACAGAAGTGGATAGTTCCTGTGAATTATTATGGGTGGAGGCTATACTCAACAACTGAGCTAGGTTAATAATTGGCTCCTTTTATCGAACTCCCGACTCAGCAGCATTAGTGGCAGAACAACTGAGAGAAAATCTGGAATACATTTAACATAACTTTCCTCGGCATGTTATAGTCTTAGGTGGAGATTTCAATTTACCAGATATAGACTGGGACACTCAGATGTTTACGACGGGTGGTAGGGACAGAGCATCGAGTGGCATTATACTGAGTGCACTATCCAAAAATTACCTCGAGCAATTAAACAGAGAAACGACCCGTGGAGATAACAAACAGACCCGAACCTTTCGACTCTGTAAGCGCAGAACAGGGAATCAGTGATCATAAGGCCGTTGGAGCATCCCTGAATATGGAAGTAAATAGGAATAAAAAAAAAGAGAGAGGAAGGTTTATCTGTTTAGCAAGAGTAATAGGAGGCAGATTTCACACTACCTAACAGATCAAAACGAAAATTTTTGTTCCGACGCTGACAATGTTGAGTGTTTATGGAAAAAGTTCAAGGCAATCGTAAAATGCGTTTTAGACAGGTACGTGCCGAGTAAAACTGTGAGGGACGGGAAAAGCCGACCGTGGTTCAACAACAAAGTTAGGAAAGTACTGCGAAAGCAAAGAGAGCTTCACTGCAAGTTTAAACGCAGCCAAAACCTCTCAGACAAACAGAAGCTAAACGATGCCAGAGTTAGCGTAAGGAGGACTATGCGTGAAGCGTAGTAAAATTCTATGTACCGACTTGACAGAAAATCCTAGGAAGTTCTGGTATTACGTTAAATCAGTAATTGGATCGAAACAGCATATCCAGACACTCTGGGATGATGATGGCATTGAAACAGAGGGTGACACGCGTAAAGCTGAAATACTAAACACCTTTTTCCAAAGCTGTTTCACAGAGGAAGACCGCACTGCAGTTCCTTCTCTAAATCCTCGCATGAACGAAAAAATGGCTGACATGGAAATAATTGTCCAAGGAATAGAAAAGCAGCTGAAATCACTCAACAGAGGAAAGTCCACTGGACCTGACGGGATACCAATTCGAATCTACACAGAGTACGCGAGGGAACTTGCCCCCCTTCTAACAGCCGTGTACCGCAAGTCTCTAGAGGAACGGAAGGTTAAAAATGATTGGAAAAGAGCACAGGTAGTCCCAGTTTTCAAGAAGGGTCGTCGAGTAGATGCGCAAAACTATAGGTCCATATCTCTGACTTCGATCTGTTGTAGAATTTTAGAACAGGTTTTTTGCTCGCGTATCATGTCATTTCTGGAAACCCAGAATCTACTCTGTAGGATTCAACATGGATTCCGGAAACAACGATCGTGTGAGACGCAACTCGCTTTATTTGTTCATGAGACCCAGAAAATATTAGATACAGGCTCCCAGGTAGCTCCCATTTTCCTTGACTTCCGGAAGGCGTTCGATACAGTTCTGCACTGTTGTCTGATAGCCGGCCGCGGTGGTCTAGCGGTTCTAGGCGCTCAGTCCGGAACCGCGCGACTGCTACGGTCGCAGGTTCGAATCCTGCCTCGGGCATGGATGTGTGTGATGTCCTTAGGTTAGTTAGGTTTAAGTAGTTCTACGTTCTAGGGGACTGATGACCACAGATGTTAAGTCCCATAGTGCTCAGAGCCATCTGAACCAGCCATCTGTTGCCTGATAAACAAAATAAGAGCCTACGGAATATCATACCAGCTGTGTGGCTGGATTGAAGAGTTCTTAGCAAACAGAACACAGCATGTTGTTCTCAATGGAGAGACGTCTACAGACGTTAAAGTAACCTCTGGCGTGCCACAGGGGAGTGTTGTGGGACCATTGCTTTTCACAATATATATAAATGACCTAGTAGATAGTGTCGGAAGATCCATGCGGCTTTTCGCGGATGATGCTGTAGTATACAGAGAAGTTGCAGCATTAGAAAATTGCAGCAAAATGCAGGAAGAACTACAGCGGATAGGCACTTGGTGCAGGGAGTGGCAACTGACCCTTAACATAGACAAATGTAATGTATGGCGAATACATAGAAAGAAGATTCCTTTATTGTATGATTGTATGATAGCGGAACAAACACTGGTAGCAGTTACTTCTGTAAAATATCTGGGAGTATGCGTACGGAACGATCTGAAGTGGAATGATCAAATAAAATTAATTGCTGGTAAGGCGGGTGGCAGGTTGAGATTCATTGAGAGAGTCCTTAGAAAATGTAGTCCATCACCAAAGGAGGTGGCTTACAAAACACTCGTTCGACCTATACTTGAGTATTGCTCATCAGTGTGGGATCCGTATCAGGTCGGGTTGACAGAGTAGACAGAGAAGATCCAAAGAAGAGCGGCACGTTTCGTCACAGGGTTATTTGGTAAGCGTGATAGCGTTACGGAGATGTTTAGCAAACTCAAATGGCAGACTCTGCAAGAGGGGCGCTCTGCATCGCGGTGTAGCTTGTAGTCCAGAATTCCAGAGGGTACGTGGCTGGATGAGGTATCGAATATATTGCTTCCCCCTACTTATACCTCCCGAGGAGATCAGGAATGTAAAATTAGAGAGATTCGAGCGCGCACGGAGGCTTTCCGGCAGTCGTTCTTTCCGCGAACCGTACACGACTGGAGCAGGAAAGGGAGGTAATGACAGTGACACGTAAAGTGCCCTCCGCCACACACCGTTGGATGGCTTGTGGAGTATAAATGTAGATGTAGAAATCGAACTGCAACAAGCGTGAAAAAGGTATTCCATGTAAAAATCATGCATATAATGTCATAACAACACAACGTCACTTGTTATATAAGGTGCTCGATGTCTAGGCGGGTACACATCCTGGTATTACTATCTAATACTCTTATATGACGCATTACCAATTTATGTAGAGCAGTAAGGTTAAATACCTTATAATGTACGACTTCAAAGGTTACATCATAGACTCTCCGTTCTGCTAATGAGAGCACAGAAATCACCACATGGCGGTGCTCAATGCTTAGGTGAATATAAATATGTTTTTCTACTAGCTAAAGTTGTATCGTATTTAAATAACCACTACGATACACTCTGCTCTCTTTGATGTAAACAAATAAACAATTGTTTTACTACATATGTCTACAATAGCTCGAACATGAGCCTGTGATCATGCAGGACTGTTAAGGTGGCAGCGTAACTGATGTGAGAGGACAGAGACAAACATTTAAAGTAATATGTGCACCGTGTCAGTGGGAATTGCAGAATGACAGTGATTAACGCTGCGATTTAATTTATGGGAGGAGTAAGGCAATTTTCGTGTTTGTAAGGGACGCATATCAATGGGTCGCTGGTAAAACAGCGAGTTTGCCTTATATTAGATTTGAACATTACGAGGGCATTGGTTTTGATGTGCATCAGCTTTGAATTGTGTCATGTCACTCAGTGAACTGTAATTGTTTCGCGGAGAGTGAGACATCGTATAGACAAACACGTATACCTCGTATGCACGACAGCGCCGCGTATTTCATATTGTGCGCAGTCCCAAGACATGAAGTTCAAGACGACAGCTACACACACATAATGGATTTGGAGACGTTATTTTCAACGCAGAATCAAATGTCAGGAACTCATGTCAGCTTCATTACAATATCTCTGAATACTTTAACGAGATGTGGTACAGCGAAAGTGGAGAATTTTAAAACGAACTGCTGATAACATCAGGACCTGATTTGCAACAGTTGCGTAAAATGTCTCTTTAAAATAAAATGTTATTCGACTTGTAATACTGACTTACTCCGACAGTACTGTCACAAATTTCCGAAAAAATGATAACGTAATGTTCGCGCCACATCCTGGGCTGTAATATATATCTCCTGTCGCTGTCAAACGAACTCAGCACATCAGTACATCATGTAAAATCCAACTGAGGTATCTAATCTAAACAACAGAAAAATATCTTATGTCAGTATATTCATACTAGTGGACAAACCCGGCATTGCCCAGGTATTCATTTTGGTAATTTTCTGTTAACAACGGAAGCAAAAACTGAAATGAGTTTGTAGTGTAACATCAAAAAATTTCATTTTCATATATTCCTGAAAACACCTTTGATGTTATGAAACGGTCGTACAAAGAAATATGCATACCATAAAAATGTATAAGTACGGTTGCTTCATGTGTCTATAAGTACAGTTTCTTCGCGTGTCTACGAAGCGAGTTTGCAAACGTCTCTATGCCAATGCCTCTTCATAACTCAATAGACGGCTATTGTTCTCGCCTACAGCCGTTTGCGTTTCGAAATTAAAAGCTGTCGAAAGCGTTGCTATGTGTCAGGGACTTCCTAAAGTTGACACGACTGTAGGAGTGACTTAGTAGTAAAGAATAAATGTATTAAAACTTCATGCATATATGACATTTTTTCACGCATCTCAGCGTTTATGATGTCATATCTCTTGAACTATGTGCCGTACAACGATGTATTTGAGGAGGTACATTCAGTGGCATATGTGGATACTCTGCGAAATATGTTGCGAACAGAATTAATAGGAAAGAAGTAATTTAAATGACATACATAATGCGGCAGTTTTTCACGCATCTAAGTGTTTATGACGTCATATCTCCTGATCTATGAGTCAGACAATGATATAATGTTGTAGGAATCTTTTCGGCGGCATATGTGAGTACTTTAGAAGCAAAGAAGTAATAAATTTAAACGTCGAGGACGATGCGGCATTTTTTGACGCCTCTCATTGTTAATGACGTCATATATCCCGAACTTGACAGGGAGGTGCTTCTTAGCCACACTGCGATTCTTGCCAAACAGTAAGGCAGATGTTTACCAAGTTTAGTTGAAATCGGTCCATTGGTTTAGGAAGAGATGTGGAAAGCACACAGACACACACACACACACACACACACACACACACACACACACACACACAGTCATATAAGATACATGCATACATTTTTGTAATATGTATTAATTCCTAATGCACATAAAATTTTATATGCATATAAAAGGAAAACCCCTTCAAGTTGCCACAACTGTGGTAAAACATGTGTGAGTAATAGAACAAAACTGTGCTCTTGCAAGAAGGCGAACGCTTTCAAGTCATTATTATTGTTATTATTATTATTATTATTATTTTTTTTGCAAACACCGGAAAGGACCTTTAATTCCATTATGTTACTTTCTTCATTATACAGGTCGTATCAAACTGAATCATCCGATTAAAAAAATCGTAATTATTATGTTATTTGAGGTATGTGCGTGAACAATGTACTGTCGGAAAGAGCAAACTCTCGAGTTTTCCATGGTTCCTGCTAGGTAGCAGCAGTGTTCGCCCACTTCAGTTCTACTAAAAATGGTGGTGTGGGGACAACAGAAAGCGTTTTGTGTCCTATGTTTTGCGCAGTGCGGTTCATTAATAACTGCTCAGCGTGACTTTCGTATTCGTTATGGTGTAGATGCTCCTGCAGTACAGAGCATTAGACGATGGCATGAACAATTCCGAGAAACAGGTTGTTTATGTAAATGCAAATCGACGGGCCGTCCCCGATTTTTTGGCACAAACATTGAACACTTCCGCCATAGTTTCGCAAGGAGTCCACAGAAATCCGTTCGCCGTGCAGCTCGACAGCTCAAAATGACCCCGATGCCCATCTGGCGTGTGTTGCCTCGACGTTTGCACATGAAATACAAAATTCAGCTACGGCAAGCTCTTCGTGAAGGTGACAAACAACAACTTGTGGAGCTCTGTAATTTCGTTCTTGGCAAAATGGTGGATGACAGTCTTCTTACACTCTTAGTGGTTTAGTGACGAGGCAACATTCCACTTAAATGGAAAGGTGAATCGTCATAATGTGAGAATATGGGGTACGGACAACCACATAGAGTTGTACAATACGACAGCGACTCTCCAAAATTTATTGTGTTTTGTGCAGTTTCACGGGAAAAGTTGTATGGTCCATTTTTCTTTGCTGAGAACACTGTTACAGGAAGCACACATCTCGATATGCTTGAGAACTTTCTTTTCCCACAGTTGGAGACCTGATTCGAACCACTTCATTTACCAACAGGATGGGTCAACGCCACACTGGCATCTGGAAGCGCTGGAATGTTTAAATCAAAGGTTTAGTGGACGATAGATCGGTCGCACTGGACCAAACGATTCAGCCTTACATTACCGGCCTCTAAGGTCTTTGGACCTGACCGTACGTGATTATTTCTTGTGAGGCTTTATAAAAGACTCCGCTTATGTGCGTCCGTTACCAACAACAATGAATGAACTGAGATGTCTCATAGCAGCAGCTGTGGAAACTGTAACTCAAGACATGCTAGCTGCAGTGTGGAAACAATTTGAATATCTCATCTGAAGGGGGAATATTAAACACCTATGAAAAGGTAGGAAAAAAATCTTTTTGGTTTCCCTTTCATCAAAAAACAAAATTCATTGTATATGTTTATTAGCTTCAGAGATATAGACGTGCCAAATCGGATGATTATTTTTGATACACCCTGTATGTACGAATTCCTAACGCACATAAACTTTTATATGCCTATAAAAGGAAAACCCTTTCGAGTTGCCACAACTTTGGTAAACACATGTGTGAGCAGTAAAACAAAATTGTTTTCTTGCGAAAAGGCCGACGCTTTCAATTATTAATTTCCAGAATGAGATTTTCACTCTGCAGCGGAGTGTGCGCTGATATGAAACTTCCTAGCAGATTAAAACTGTGTGCAGGACCGAGACTCTAACTCGGGACCTTTGCCTTTCGCGGGCAAGTGCTCTACAACTGAGCTACCCGAGCACGACTCACGCCCCGTCCTCACAGGTAGGAGGCGAGGTACGGGCAGAAGTAAAGCTGTGAGGACGGGGCGTGAGTCGCGCTTGGGTAGCTCAGTTGGTAGAGCACTTGCCCGCGAAAGGCAAAGGTGCCGAGTTCCAGTCTCGGTCCGGCACACAGTTTTAATCTACCAGGAAGTTTCAATTATTAATTTTTTTGCAAGCACCGGAAAGGGACTTCAATTCCATTACGATAGTTTCTTCATTGTACAGTAGTTGGTATTAACATGCCATATCACTGTATATGTAATATAAAGCATCGCATGGTGTCATGGTAATTGAATACTTATAACCTGCATTAGAGTTTCCAGATAACAGGCCCAAAATTTACGGCAGTCAATTTAATCGACTTGAAATTGATCTCAGACTGCGAAAAAAAAAAAAAAACAGTGCTGCAACAGCAAGATCCTAAGCGAGTTAAGGCCCCATATACCAATAAGTTCTCCATTTGTTGACTGTCCGTCCCACCAGGGGAAAAAGTGGCGAGGTGAGGCGGCGCGTCGTCCCCTGGCGAGCCGGCAGCCGGCTACGCACTCGGCAGGACCCAGGCGGCTGCTCGGCGCTCCCGTGCCCACCGCGTATCGATCTGGGGCCGCGGCAGCCACCGCTGCCGATCCCCCGTCACGACCGTTGTCCCGCACTTCCTGCCCCACACCAGCCGAGCCACCCCCAGCCTCTCACACCTGTGCTTGTTACCGACCTGCCTGCCAGTGCACAGCTACATATACGGGATGATTCCATGACGACGTTACAAACTTCCGGGGATGACGCGGGAGTGTAACTGTATCAGTTGATTGAAGATAAGGCACACTGACCCGGAAAAGACCGAATCGACAGTTACAAGCGAAAATTTCTGATATTTCTGCCAGTGGACCTCTTCTAATGTAGAAAATGTACACGCATTTGTGAGTATGGACTACTATCGGCTGTATAACAGAATGGCAACAATGAAAATTTGTGCCGTACCGAGATTCGAACCCGGGTTTTCCGCTTTCATGAGCGGTCGCCTTGCCATTAGGCTATCCGAGCACGATTCACGGTCAGAGCCAAACTTCCATATGTCGTCAACCATTTGTCTACAATTTGCACTCGGACATTCATTATGTACACTACTGGCCATTAAAATTGCTACACCAAGAAGAAATGCAGATGATAAACGGGTATTCATTGGACAAATATATTATACTAAAACTGACATGTGATTACATTTTCAAGCAATTTGAGTGCATAGATCCTGAGCAATCAGTACCCAGAACAACCACCTCTGGCCGTAATAACGGCCTTGATACGCCTGGGCATCGAGTCAAACAGAGCTTGCATGGCGTGTACAGGTACAGCTGTCCATGCAGCTTCAACACGATACCACAGTTCATCAAGAGTAGTGACTGGCGTATTGTGACGAGCCAGTTGCTTGGCCACCATTGACCAGACGTTTTCAATTGATGAGAGATCTGGAGAATGTGCTGGCCAGGGCAGCAGTCGAACATTTTGTGTATCAAGAAAGGCCCGTACAGGACCTGTAACATGCGGTCGTGCATTATCCTGCTGAAATGTAGGGTTTCGCAGGGATCGAATGAAGGGTAGAGCCACGGGTCGTAACACAACTTAAATGTAACGTCCACTGTTCAAAGTGCCGTCAATGCGAACAAGAGGTGACCGAGACGTGTAACCAATGGCACCCCATACCATCACGCCGGGTGATACGCCAGTATGGCGATGACGAATACACGTTTCCAATGTGCGTTCACCGCGATGTCGCCGAACACGGATGCGACCATCATGATGCTGTAAACAGAACCTGGATTCATCCGAAAAAGTGACGTTTTGCCATTCGTGCACCCAGGTTCGTCGTTGAGTACACCATCGCAGGCTCTCCTGTCTGTGATGCAGCGTCAAGGGTAACCGCAGCCGTAGTCTCCGAGCTGATAGTCCATGCTGCTGCAAACGTCGTCGAACTGTTCGTGCAGATGGTTGTAGTCTTTCAAACGTCCCCATGTGTTGACTCAGGGATCGAGGTGTGGCTGCACGATCCGTTACAGCCATGCGGATAAGATTCTTGTCTTCTCGACTGCTAGTGATACGAGGCCGTTGGGATCCAGCACGGCGTTCCGTATTACCCTCCTGAACCCACCGATTCCATATTCTGCTAACAGTCATTGGATGTCGACCAACGCGAGCAGCAATGCCGCGATACGATAAACTGCAATCGCGATAGGCTACAATCTGACCTTTATCGAAGTCGGAAACGTGATGGTACGCATTTCTCCTCCTTACACGAGGCATCACAACAACGTTTCACCAGGCAACGCCGGTCAACTGCTGTTTGTGTATGAGAAATCAGCTGGAAACTTTCCTCATGTCAGCACGTTGTAGGTGTCACCACCGGCGCCAACCTTGTGTGAATGCTCTGAAAAGCTAATCATGTGCATATCACAGCATCTTCTTCCTGTCGGTTAAATTTCGCGTCTGTAGCACGTCAACTTCGTGGTGTAGCAATTTTAATGTCCAGTAGTGTATATTCTCGTGCATAGGAGATATTTTAATTGAAAATGGCTTGCCCGGTGTCTGCGATAACTACCATATTTAATGCATGTCTGCAGGAACACTGCATCCTACTTCTGAACAACACGGGCACTGCAATATCATATTTTTCTACCGTCAGCGGGCAAGCGACATTCAGTTAAATGTCTCCCTTGCATGGGAATATGCATAATGAATGATCGAAAGCGGGTTGTAGACACATTGTTGACGACATTTGGAAGTTTGTGTCTGGCAATGAGTCGTGCTAGGGTAGCGTAATGGCAAAAACAACCACTCGCGATAAACGGGAAACCCGATTTCGAGTCCCGGTCTGGCACAAATTTTCATTCTATTAATTCTATTATACAGCTGATGGTTGTTCATATTCGCAAACGCGAATATATTTTCTGTATTTCATAACGGCTGCAGCCACCGCGGTGACTGTTCCTTTTGACATGCAGGCATATCCGAAGGAATTTTGCATAACCCGTCAGAACAGGACAGGCACTGCAATATCGTATCGCATCTTCTAATGTAAGCTGCTTGCTTTCCATATTTTGGGAGGTTGCAATAGAGTCCAAAACACGGAAATAATGTCAAGTAAACATGGGCTCTAAAGTGCATACCTTAAGAACTATGAGTACTTGTTCATCTTCGCGTCAGTGAAATACATGTCTTCTACTGAACAAGTGCTCATAGTTCTTAATATATGCACTTCAAGAACCCAGTTTGCTAGACATTTTTTCTTGTTTTGATGCATACTACCTCCTCCTAAAATATGGAATGGCTCTGAGCACTATGCGACTTAACTTCTGAGGTCATCAGTCGCCTAGAACTTCGAACTAATTAAACCTAACTAACCTAAGGACATCACACACTTCCTTGCCCGATGCAGGATTCGAATCTGCGACAGTAGCGGTCGCTCGGCTCCAGACTGCAGCGCCTAGAACCGCACGGCCACTCCGGCCTGCTTAAAATATGGAAAGAAAAGAACTTGCAGCAGAAGTGGTCCACTATGAGTAGTACCAGAAGGATTCTTGCCTATAACATTCGACTCCGTCCTTTCCGAACCAAGGTCCCTCACCCTTAAATTAATACATTTACCCATCTGTACAAACGTTGAGAAATAGATGTTGATGAAGAGAATCTCAAAATACTAAATCTTTTTTAGTATGGAGGAAGATCGTACAGCGATTCCTTTTCTTCAATCGCGCCACGAACGCCAAAGTAGCAGTGTTCTAATTAAGTAACCATGGAATAGAAAATCGACTAAAATCGACGGACAGTGGGAAAACGTCTGCACATGATAGGATACTTATAATATTTTACGATAGGTAGAAGTCGCAGCGATAGAAAATTGTAGCGAAATGTAGGAAGACCTGCAGAGAATCGACGCTTGGTGGAGGGATTAGCAACAGGGAGTATCAGTTGTCTCTCAACATTAACAGATGTAGCGCATTGCACATAAATTTGTAAAAGAACTCGTTACGGTATTATTAAGTGAATGCAGACCACAACCATAGATGTTTGGAAATAAGTGTATGAAGCGATTTAAAGTTGGATTGGATTGGATTCTTTGGGGGAAGAGACCAAACAGCGAGGTCATCGGCCTGTTCGGATTAGGGAAGGATGGGGAAGGAAGTCGGCCGTGCGCTTTCAAAGGAACCATCCCGTCATTTGCCTGGAGCGATTTAGGGAAATCACGGAAAACCTAAATCAGGATGACCGGACGCGGGATTGAATTGTCGTCCTCCCGAATGCGAGTCCAATGTGCTAACTGCTGCGCCACCTCGCTCGGTTTTAAAGTTGTGCGACCACATAAAACTAAATGCAGAAAAGGCAGTGGACAGCCTGAGAGTAAATGGAAGAACCCTTCGAAAGTTCACCTAAGAAGAAGGTAACGTACAAAGAAATTGCTCGACTGATACTTGAATAATTGGGACCTGTACCAGATGTATTTGATAGAGGGCAGACGCTACAAGAGAAGCATTGTGCCTCACGATGTGGTTTACAGTTAAAATTTCGAGAGTGTGCGTTCCTGGGAGTATCGGAAAATACGCTCCTGGAAATTGAAATAAGAACACCGTGAGTTCATTGTCCCAGGAAGGGGAAACTTTATTGACACATTCCTGGGGTCAGATACATCACATGATCACACTGACAGAACCACAGGCACATAGACACAGGCAACAGAGCATGCACAATGTCGGCACTAGTACAGTGTATATCCACCTTTCGCAGCAATGCAGGCTGCTATTCTCCCATGGAGACGATCGTAGAGATGCTGGATGTAGTCCTGTGGAACGGCTTGCCATGCCATTTCCACCTGGCGCCTCAGTTGGACCAGCGTTCGTGCTGGACGTGCAGACCGCGTGAGACGACGCTTCATCCAGTCCCAAACATGCTCAATGGGGGACAGATCCGGAGATCTTGCTGGCCAGGGTAGTTGACTTACACCTTCTAGAGCACGTTGGGTGGCACGGGATACATGCGGACGTGCATTGTCCTGTTGGAACAGCAAGTTCCCTTGCCGGTCTAGGAATGGTAGAACGATGGGTTCGATGACGGTTTGGATGTACCGTGCACTATTCAGTGTCCCCTCGACGATCACCAGTGGTGTACGGCCAGTGTAGGAGATCGCTCCCCACACCATGATGCCGGGTGTTGGCCCTGTGTGCCTCGGTCGTATGCAGTCCTGATTGTGGCGCTCACCTGCACGGCGCCAAACACGCATACGACCATCATTGGCACCAAGGCAGAAGCGACTCTCATCGCTGAAGACGACACGTCTCCATTCGTCCCTCCATTCACGCCTGTCGCGACACCACTGGAGGCGGGCTGCACGATGTTGGGGCGTGAGCGGAAGACGGCCTAACGGTGTGCGGGACCGTAGCCCAGCTTCATGGAGACGGTTGCGAATGGTCCTCGCCGATACCCCAGGAGCAACAGTGTCCCTAATTTGCTGGGAAGTGGCGGTGCGGTCCCCTACGGCACTGCGTAGGATCCTACGGTCTTGGCGTGCATCCGTGCGTCGCTGCGGTCCGGTCCCAGGTCGACGGGCACGTGCACCTTCCGCTGACCACTGGCGACAACATCGACGTACTGTGGAGACCTCACGCCCCACGTGTTGAGCAATTCGGCGGTACGTCCACCCGGCCTCCCGCATGCCCACTATACGCCCTCGCTCAAAGTCCGTCAACTGCACATACGGTTCACGTCCACGCTGTCGCGGCATGCTACCAGTGTTAAAGACTGCGATGGAGCTCCGTATGCCACGGCAAACTGGCTGACACTGACGGCGGCGGTGCACAAATGCTGCGCAGCTAGCGCCATTCGACGGCCAACACCGCGGTTCCTGGTGTGTCCGCTGTGCCGTGCGTGTGATCATTGCTTGTACAGCCCTCTCGCAGTGTCCGGAGCAAGTATGGTGGGTCTGACACACCGGTGTCAATGTGTTCTTTTTTCCATTTCCAGGAGTGTACATTACCTCATCTTACGTGTATTTCGCGAAAAGACCATGAAGATAAAATCAGAGAACTTTGAGATGACACGAAGGCTTGCCAACAGTCATTCTTCTAGTGGATCATTCGTGACTGGAACAGGAAAGTAGGAATTGACAGTGGCACAAAAAGAACAGCCGCCATACGCCAAAAGGTGACTTGCGGAGTATCGATGTAGATGTAGACGTAGAGCTTCAGATATGTAAGAAAATTAGAAAAATCCCTCATTATTGCGACATGATTTAGTGCGACAATGTGGGATTATGGGTTCCCCTTCTTTTATTTTTTTATTTATTTATGCCCAAACCAGTTTCAGTGACAGTATCGCCATCGTGCAAAAAGTAGCACACTTATAAACATTGTAGAATACTATTACATGTGTACTGCTTGGTTCCAAATATAGTGTTCTGCGTATAGTTTATTAACTTTAAGACACAGTATGATTTTTACATTTGTTACCGCTGTTTCCGGCATGTATTCGGTCCTTTTTTTTGGCGTTTCTTCGGCATACAGCATGTCATCTCCAACTGTACGGTTGACTGTTAGTAAAAAAATATGGAAAGTGTGTCAGCGTTATAGTATAAACACATAAGTTCACTTTTCATATTTGTTTGCGGACAGACACTCACACAGTTGCAGATGACATGCTGTAGACCGAAGAAATTGCAACATAAAACACAGAAAACATGCCAGAAACAGCGGTAACAAATGTAAAAACCATACTGTGTCGTAAAGTAAATAAGGTATCATGAAACTATTCACAGAACATAATATTTGGAACCAAACAATACATGAGTAATAATAAAATTATAAACAGCCGACCAGTTGCAATGGATAAAGAAATTCTTTACCTAGGTTTCGACAAATATAAATTTGTCTTCTTCAGAAGGTAAAAATTTTACATTAGTAAGGACTAATGTACCATCGCCGTTTTTACATTTGTCGGCGATGGTACATTAGTCCTTACTAATGTAAAATTGTTACCTTCTGAAGAAGACAAATTTATATCTGTCGAAACCTGGGTAAAGAATTTCTTTATCCATTGCAACTGGTCGGCTGTTTATAATTTTATTACGTGAAACCGTTGCTGTTGTGCAGCTATGTTTAAAATATATAAGTAATAATGTTTTGAAGTGTTTACAAGTATGGTACTTTTTGCTTGTTTTAGAATTAAAGAATCCACTAATGCTGATGATATTGTCGCTGAAATTAGTTTGTCATTAAACATACATACAACAAAAGTGCATGGCATCAAGGCAGACTCAAAGTACCATATTGTTTTTTTTAAGCAGACAGGGGCCAGAGGAAGAGTTTCAAATTAAAATTATTTTATGCAGTCTCATACCACACAGGAACGTCTCTTGTGCAATATGTTAGCGGATTTGATTGTGCATTCGCCAATTTGCCATGCATTGCCTCAGTAGCGAATTTATTAGGAACAGAAAACAAGTATTTACACTCAACATATATCAAGATATCTCCGTAAACTAAATAACACCGTTTTGGTCTGTTGGCAAACAGATTTCCATACTATTGCAAAAGTATAAAAAAATAGCCCACTTCTGAGCGCTAACACTCAGTGCTCTCTCCTGTCGCCACTCTCAGATTGCTCAGAGTTTTCGCTCCTCGCTGTGATTAAACACACCCCTCCCCTTTACAACGTCAACAAAGCGACATATTCTCGCTCCTCCCTCGGCGTTGGCTCTGCAAACACAAGGGTTCCACCCATCCTCTTCGGCGATCATTACTGTTCCCACTCTGTTCACCCTGTCTCTCGTATTTTTGTTGTTGTCGTCTTGTGAGAAACGACTAGACGACACACATAGTTTACAGATGCTCAGCCCTGCGATTTGTCCATTCTGTTCTTGTCCTGTTTCTTGCTAAATCAAGATAGTACAATGGGGGCGTGAGATACATAACGGCAACGCAGTGATCCATAATGGAAAACGAATCGACGGCAAACAGTGAATTCGTAAAGGTTAACGCCAGTGAGGAATTGCAGTAATTAACGTATATATGAAGATACAACTGAAAGATACAACTACCAGGTAGGATTGGTTGGTTGGTTGGTTTGGGAAAGGAGACCAGACAGCGTGGTCATCGGTCTCATCGGATTAGGGAAGGATTGGGAAGGAAGTCGGCCGTGCCCTTTCAGAGGAACCATCCCAGCATTTGCCTGGACTGATTTAGGGAAATCACGGAAAACCTAAATCAGGATGGCCGGACGCGGGATTGAACCGTCGTCCTCCCGAATGCGAGTCCAGTGTCTAACCACTGCGCCACCCCGCTCGGTTCTACCAGGTAGGAGTAACTTAATAATTAACGTAGGTGGATCATGTATCAGACTTACAAAATACTTTACATAGGAAAGTAACTGCCGGAAAACAATAAGTACACCCTTTTAGAGGCTTCCATTTCACTCTAGATTTATTGTTTCAACAGTGAATATGGAGTTCATGAAATGACAACATTTACAGATCAACAGCACAAGCAATTCTGAGGTACCAGGTATCGAGCCATACTTCAACACCCGCATTAGTACGTGACGTAGCCTCCACGCACAGCAACGCAGACGCTGATTCTGGCGTTCAGTCGATAGTACAGACGGGGAATGCAGATCTGGGATACGTTATGTCACGCCTGCTTGATCTGTTCATGTAGTTGTGTAAGAGCTGTTGCTTGACGAATCGCACGGGTCACTTCTCGTCCCATCATATACCACACGAACTCGATTGGAGACAATTTAGGAGATCGTGCTGGACGGGAAAGTTATCGGACGCCTTGCAGAGCATGATGAGTTTCACGTCCAGCGTATGGGCGAGCATTATCCTGTTGGAAGAAAACATCTTCCTGTTGGAAGAATGGCAAAAGAATGGGTCTAACAACATTCTGCACGTACTGAGCGTAGGTTAGCGTCCCTTCCAGACACACCAAATGTGTACGAGAGCTGTAGTTCATCGCACCACAGACCATAAGGCTGGGGTGGGGCCAGTGTGTTCCGGATGAATGCACTCTAGGAGAAGCGCTCACCGGCTCTACGTCGTACGTGCAACCGATCATCATTTGAGTGCAGATAGAATCTGCTGAAGACAATGGCGCGCCATTCCATCTTCCAAGTGATCGTCTGACGGCACCAGTCGAGACGTTCACGCCGATGCTGTGGAGTGAGCTGAAGACGGGGTAGAGCTGTGCTTGTCCACTGTCCCATTGCTGATAAACGCAACAGTTAATGTTGACACATCTGGGGTCACATGCCCTCTTATCTATGCTGCGCGATTTATCACTGCTGCCCTTACAATACGACTATCCTGGGATCATCTGTACTGCGTCGACATCCGGAACCTCGTCTATGGGTGTGAGAAAGTTCACGAAAGTACTGATACCAGCATCGTTGCGCAGATGACTCAGGACGTCCAACTCGCATGGTAGTTCTCTGAAAGGACCATCCTGCCACTCGGAAAGCCACGGTCTGACCCCATTCAAACCCCTCAGTTGGCTGTGGAAAGCACGAATGCGTCTCCGTGGCATGATTGCCTGCTTGGCTCAAACGTTTGCACCATAATGAGCCTTCTGGCTGTGGGCGTTTCAGATTAAAGTGTAGGGACAGACTTGGTATCTATCCATTTAGTCATCTGGTGGTGGATGACGTTGAAACCATTATCGGTACATCTATCATCCCCCAAATGGCAAATGTCGTCATCGGATCAAAATCGACATCGTCTTTCCGGGTGCACTAGTTTTTTCTGGCAGTGTACAAACATTTTGCGAGCCATCCTAGAATCCATACCAGATAGAACTAACAGAGGATAATGAACGTATAAAAAGAAAGGCAGCGTCAGTGGCCACTGCGGAGCGTCACTGATATGTTGTAAAACAGGAACTGGCACAGGCTTCAACACAGACACGAACTATCCCGCGAAAGCCTACTCTGGGAGCTGCAAGAACTTCGGTTGACGGCACGTCGGTAAACAGATAATACGGCAGAGGGCGATCGTAGATTGTAAAGCAAATAGTTTTGTGTGTGTGAAATCTTATGGGACTTAACTGCTAAGGTCATCAGTCCCTAAGCTTACACACTACTTAACCTAAATTATCCTAAGGACAAACACACACACCCATGCCCGTGGGAGGACTCGAACCTCCGCCGGGACCAGCCGCACAGTCCATGACTGCAGTGCCCGAGATCGCTCGGCTAATCCCGCGCGGCTCTATTGATAGTTTCTCTGACATAATTCTTCACAGTTACTATTCGCTCGAATTTGCAATTTATTTAATATTCGTAATAATTAGTGACTGCCTTTGTGATACTGCTAAATGTTAAAGACGAAGCTAAAACTGAATTAATTTTCTTTGTGATTTCTTGGTGTATGCTTGCTAATAGCATCTGTCTTTGTGCAGATTCCAGAGTTTCGCAGTAATGTGGGATCCAATTAATGTTTTCAAACTTTCAAAGATAAAATGTGAAGAACATGGTCTGCAATCGAAATTATCTACTTCTTCTGCAGATCGACATATGTGGTATTTATAAGTTAATTTCTTGGACATTCATTCCTATGACATCGACACTTTGTTAGAAATTGTGAAAACTTTAGGAGAGACAGGAAATAACTTAGACAGTTCCGTGAATTGTGACTCGAATGTTGTGCTAATTAAAGTCCGCAACAAAAGCAGAGCACCTTCCAAGCTCAAAGAAAAGATGTGCAGTAATAGCTTTCAGTGAGAAAGAAAACTTCTCGGTTAAACGAAGGAGCGAGAAAACGCAAAGCCAAGTTCCTTTTGTAAAATCTGCACATGAATTGTACGAGGGTTGGAACATTAATAGTGGCAACTATTTATTTACAGCTCGTACAAAACAAAGCTTTACTGACCTTCATAGTAGTCACCAGCATTGTGTATAATCCGTTGCCAGCGATGTGGAAGTCATAGGATACTCTTAGTAGTGCCAGTTGTGTTGACAGTTCGAGCGGCGCGGTCTATTGCCCGACGAATTTGTAGCAGTTCTGAAGCGAATGCCGTGAAGTGTGTCCTTCAGTTTAGAAATCGAGGACTTAAGTCATGGGAGTACAGTAGGTGCAGCCCCATCAGTCAAACAAATCAGTAACAGCTTGCACTGTACGTGCTTGAGCATTGTCCTGCAAAATGATGGTCAGGTCCTGCAGAAAGTGTCACTACTTCTGTCTCTACGCTGTTCATTTTTGGAACACAACCTACGACCAGCTTAGAGATAGAAGTGATGACGCTTTTTGCAGGACCTGACCATCACTTTGCAGGACAATGCTCAAGCACGTACAGTGCAAGCTGTTACTGATTTGTTTGACTGATGGGGCTACTAAGTGCTATACCACCTACTGCATTCCCCTGACTTAAGCCCTCGTAATTTCAACCCAATTTCTAAACTGAAGGGATCATTGCACGGCATTCGCTTCAGAGCTGCTACAAATTCGTCGGGCAATAGGCCGCGCCGTTCGAACTGTCTACACAACTGGCACTGCTAAGAGTATCCTTCGACTTCCACATCGCTGGCAAAGGGTTATACACAACACTGGTAACTTCTATTAAGCTCAGTAAAACTTTGAAACACACATCTATTTTGCACGAGCTGTAAATAAATAATTGCCCTATTACAGTTCCAGCCCTCGTGTAAATGAAAGAAATATTTTAAAAAGTACGAAATATGCGGCAAAATAAAACTCGCAAAAGTGTGAAAGAAAGACTATTCGAAAGATCTAGAACTGCTGATGGGACTCAGCGCACTGTTACCAAGAGAGATCTATGAGACTGGGCACTCTGAATTGCAAATGAGATAAACATTACTGATTTCCATGTTTCTTCGGCCTGGTCAAATCATCATCATCATCATCATCATCATCATCATTTAAGACTGATTATGCCTTTCAGCGTTCAGTCTGGAGCATAGCCCCCCTTATACAGTTCCTCCATGATCCCCTATTCAGTGCTAACATTGGTGCCTCTTCTGATGTTAAACCTATTACTTCAAAATCATTCTTAACCGAATCCAGGTACCTTCTCCTCAGTCTGCCCCGACGAATCCATGAGTCTCTTGGTTAACCTTGCTTCTCCCATGCGTGTAACATGACCCCACCATCTAAGCCTGTTCGCCCTGACTGCTACATCTAGAGAGTTCATTCCCAGTTTTTCTTTGATTTCCTCATTGTGGACACCTTCCTGCCATTGTTCCCATCTACTAGCACATGCAATCATCCTAGCTACTTTCATATCCGTAACCTCAACCTTGTTGATAAGGTAACCTGAATCCACCCAGCTTTCGCTCCCATACAACAAAGTTGGTCGAGAGATTGAACGGTGCACAGATAACTTAGTCTTGGTACTGACTTCCTTCTTGCAGAAGAGAGTAGATCGTAGCTGCGCGCTCACTGCATTAGCTTTGCTACACCTCGCTTCCAGTTCTTTCACTATGTTGCCATCCTGTGAGAATATGCATCCTAAGTACTTGAAACCGTCCACCTGTTCTAACTTTGTTCCTTCTATTTGGCACTCAATCCGTTTATATTTCTTTCCCACTGACATTACTTTCGTTTTGGAGATGCTAATCTTCATACCATAGTCCTTACATTTCTGATCTAGCTCTGAAATATTACTTTGCAAACTTTCAATCGAATCTGCCATCACAACTAAGTCATCCGCATATGCAAGACAGCTTATTTTGTGTTCACATATCTTAATCTCACCCAGCCAGTCTATTGTTTTCAACATATGATCCATAAATAATATGAACAACAGTGGAGACAGGTTGCAGCCTTGTCTTACCCCTGAAACTACTCTGAACCATGAACTCAATTTACCGTCAACTCTAACTGCTGCCTGACTATCCATGTAAAGACCTTTAATTGCTTGCAAAAGTTTGCCTCCTATTCCATAATCTTGTAGAACAGACAATAACTTCCTCCTAGGAACCCGGTCATATGCCTTTTCTAGATCTATAAAGCATAGATACAATTCCCTGTTCCACTCATAACACTTCTCCATTATTTGCCGTAAGCTAAAGATCTGGTCCTGACAACCTCTAAGAGGCCTAAACCCACACTGATTTTCATCCAATTGGTCCTCAACTAATACTCGCACTTTCCTTTCAACAATACCTGAGAAGATTTTACCCACAACGCTGATTAAAGAGATACCTCTGTAGTTGTTACAACCTTTTCTGTTTCCATGTTTAAAGATTGGTGTGATTACTGCTTTTGTCCAGTCTGATGGAACCTGTCCCGACTCCCAGGCCATTTCAATTATCCTGTGTAGCCATTTAAGACCTGACATTCCACTGTATTTGATGAGTTCCGACTTCATTTCATCCACCCCAGCCGCTTTATTGCACTGCAATCTATTGACCATTTTTTCCACTTCCTCAAATGTGATCCTATTTCCATCATCATTCCTATCCCATTCTACCTCGAAATCTGAAACATTACTGATCGCATTTTCACCTACATTGAGCAACTCTTCAAAATATTCCCTCCATCTGCCCAAGGCATCCACAGGATTCACCAGCAGTTTTCCTGACCTGTCCAAAATACTTGTCATTTCCTTCTTACCTTCCTTTCGAAGACTGCTAATTACACTCCAGAATGGTTTTCCAGCAGCTTGACCCATAGTCTCCAACCTGTTTCCAAAGTCTTCCCACGATTTCTTCTTGGATGCTGCAATTATCTGTTTGGCTTTGTTTCTTTCTTCAACATAACTTTCTCTGTCTACCTGGGTTCTGGTATGTAGCCATTTTTGATACGCCTTCTTTTTCCTTTTACAGGCTGCCTTGACTGTATCATTCCACCAAGCTGTTTGCTTCATCCTACTTTTACACACTACTGTTCCAAGACATTCTTTAGCCACTTCTAGTACTGTGTCCCTGTACCTTGTCCATTTCTTTTCCAATGACTGTAATTGACTACATTCAACTAACTGGTACCTTTCTGAGATCGCTGTTATGTACTTGTGCCTGATTTCCTTATCCTGAAGTTTCTCCACTCTTATCCTCCTACATATGGACCTGACCTCCTGCACTTTCGGCCTCACAATCCCAATTTCACTGCAGATTAAATAATGATCAGTCTCATCAAAGAATCCCCTGAATACACGTGTGTCCCTCACAGCCTTCCTGAATTCCTGGTCTGTTATTATATAGTCAATGACAGATCTGGTTCCCCTGCCTTCCCAAGTATACCGGTGAATGTTCTTATGTTTAAAAAAGGAGTTTGTGATTACTAAGCCCATACTGGCACAGAAATCCAAGAGTTGTTTCCCGTTCCTGTTGGCCTCCATATCCTCTCCAAATTTACCCATAACCTTTTCATACCCTTATGTTCGATTTCCAATCCTGGCGTTAAAATCACCCATGAGCAGAACACTGTCCTTGTCCTTTACTCTAATAACCACATCACTGAGTGTGTCATAAAAACTATCCATCTTATCTTGATCTGTCCCTTCACAATGCGAATATACTGACACAATCCTAATTTTCTTGCTAGACACTGTCAAATCTATCCACATCAGTCGTTCGTTCGTTTACGTACCTTATTGCAACTACGCTGGGTTCCATTTCTTTCCTGATGTAAAGCCCTACACCCCATTGTGCTATTCCTACTTTGACTCCTGACAGGTAGACCTTGTATTCTCCCACTTCCTCTTCTTTCTCACCCCTTACCCGAATGTCACTAACAGCTAAAACGTTCAGCCCCATCTTACTTGCAGCCTCTGCCAGCTCTACCTTCTTCCCAGAGTAGCCTCCATTGATATTAATAGCTCCCCATCTCATTACCATTTGTTTGCCAAGTCGTATCTTAGGAGTCCCTGGTTTGTCAGTTAGAGGTGGGTCTCCATCACCTCCAAAGGTCCGAGGCATTTTGCTCTGATTGTTGCCAGCATCATATTTAAAGTACCAGGGAAGCAGGTTGCTAGCCTTACTTGCCCCGAGTCCCATTGGGTTTTACCCCTAACGGCTGAGGGACTAACCGGTGGATTTGGTAGTCTTTGCCGTATGAGCACAAAGGTGACCACGACTCAGAATATGTCCGAGATGCCCAGCCTTATTCCAAAGTAACTGGTATCCCGACTGTCGGGACCACTTACTTGGCCACTCATACGTTGCCCGTGGTTCATGAACTAGGACATGACTACAGGAACTCACACCATGAACCACTGGTCAAATAAAAAAATAAATTAACAAGGAGAATGAAGTCGCAAAATTAAGAAGTTTACCTCAGGTAAACATGTCGAAGAGATGTCACTTAACGGTATTACTGTAGGGAAGATGATGCAAGACGAAGCTTCTTTGTAGCCTCTAAAATTCTGCACGTAAAACCAATCAGTCACGTTTCATGCAAATCACACTTTAGCATTTCGAGCGAAATGCAGTCGATGAGTGCTACTAGTAGCAGTAGCAGTAGCAATGCCAGTGATAAGTAACAGTGGATAACTGTTTCCACACCTTTATCTCTGTCTTCAGGAACATCAAGGCAAATTAGGACCAAAAATTAAAAAAAGAACTGTTTACTGGTAAAAGTCTTGTAATCGACGTAGCAAAATTTGGAAAAATTTGAGCGAATAATTTTCAATTTTACTTCCGAAACGTCTTATTGCCATTAGCAAAAAATAGTTATTGCTTTTGTTGAACTCTTGGCCCGGTTATAACGACACCTCTGTCTTTATGAGGACGACGAAATATCTATAACTCGGATTCCACCCAGAATTAATAGTGTGATTTAGCCCCTTGATAAAAAAACATTTTTCAACAGTCTAAGGATTTTACAGAAAATTGTCGGAGAGTGTAATTTCCGACAACACTTCATCATTTCAGGTTTAGCAGCGGAACAGTGTCGTTAAACTTCTGTCATTTCTGCATTATCAGTTTGCATCACAACATTTTACGAATTTGATGAAGTATGCCTGGTACACAGCACAATATGCACAACGACAGCCACGACCATGTCTTGCTCTGTGCCATTTCTGTCTAAATAAAACTAGTAATTACTAGGAATTAACTGAACGCATTAATTTTTCTTTTATCAGGTGTGCCTGGTGCAAGGAAAATGTTTGTTTTCGTCATCCAACAGACGCTTCACATTTTTGTGACGACTACAGGGAAAAACTGAAACGGTCGCATGGCACTGATGACCGAGAGTCCCCACCTGGGGAAGTCCGGGCGCCAAGAAGTCGCAAGTGTTTTCAGTTCACTCCACCCTGGAAGACTTGTATGTCAATGATGATGAAATGATGATGAGGACAACACAACACCCAGTAGACGAGCGGAGAAAATCTGACCCCATCAGGAATCGAACCTGGGTTCACTGCATGGCACTCAGATGTGCTGACCACTTTTTATTTTAATTTATTTTTTGATTTTTACTTTCTTTACACTTTTTTCAGTTAGTGGACTCACATGGTTTTAACAATATGTACATTATAAAAATACAACACAAAATAAAACCTGTGGGATAGCGTTGTATTTATTACTTAACAATATAAAACAGTACACAACCAAACTGAGGATATATCATCCCGGTAGTACAATATAAGAACGACGACCACTCGAAAATTTCGTAAAATAAACGGTGTCTGATCCCAAATCTCCTCAGCGGGGACTCGGTATGTCTTCTCGGAACAGAGTATTGTTCATTTAGCCATTTGACGATTCAATCATTGTACACCAGAATCAACTTATCTTGCCCGGTATGTTCGTTTAGCCATTTGACGATTCAATCATTGTACACCAGAATCAACTTCTCTTGCCCGGTACTACTCAGCTGTGGGGAGGCGGATACTTGAATACGCTGTTTAAGTTATTAGCAAAGGCCTGACGATATCTGGATGTGTGCTGTAATTGATCGTGTCGTTCCTGTAACAAAGTCCAAAACTCAAGCACATCTTTGAGACCATCACAGAAAAGGTAGTGCACAGAAAGTCCATTGATACAGTAATCGCACGTGTCTCTGATTGAGGAAAATAAGTACTAAACGAGCGAAGGAGCATTCCGACCTCGATATTTATGGGGCGGCATTCGGAGACAGAGAGCGATCATCTTCTGAATTCCAAGCCACACATCCGCGGAAGGTCCACATTCCAGGCGATGTTCATCCATGTCAATCGCACGATGGCGCATGTGTACTGGAGAGCCAGCTAGAGCAATGATGTGCGGTCTATGTCTGTCGGAAACTTTTCGTTCACGACAAGGTATCAAATAGCGCGGATGTGCGTCGTAAGATATTTTTGGTGAATCGCTCGCCACACCACAGGCCATGCCACTCCTGGGTGACGTCTTTCAGCCATCATCTAGCTATCACATCATGAGCCTTAGATACCTAGGTACAGGGGAGATTTGTGTGCACATAACTATAATCGAGCAAGAATGATTTGACGTGGGGCAGGTAGAACGGAGGCGCCAGTTCTTCAATGAGGAGACCAGTAAAGCTGTGTCGACGATGGTCCATATCTTGACCACAGTGTTGATGAAAAGGGCTGCCGCACGCGATCGAACGTTGACCAGTCCCAGTCCCCCAATGCGAGGGGGGGGGGGTGGCGGCATCATATCGTACCTTGAAGAGGAGTCCATTACGAACGCAATATCCAAAGGTTGCCTGGATCCACTGTGCCACCACTGGAGTCATTGGTGGGATCTGCGTCGAATGAGATATCCGCGACGCCATGTGGGTGTGGTGTGCATACTGTAAGACCTTCGGTACTCACACCATCAGATTATTTGACTTTTCGCTCTAACGAAGTAGGCGAGTGTCAGCAATAAGTCTCGTGGTCTTATCGTGGCGTGTTTATCTTCTGCCGTTAGGTCAGACGGTAAAAATGCCTCTTGCACACTTCGAGTAGCAGATTGACGGTAACCAACTTTAAACAGAACTTGATTAATTTTCACACACATTTATTAAAATAGTAACAAGCATAAACCTTACGTAACTTGATTCTGGATGCTATTTACAATTGACAATCTGAAGTTCCTTGGGTTTGGTACGTTAATCTTATTCTCACATATCTCCGACACTTGACAAAGTGTCTACACATTTATCTTCATGGCTATGTACAGGTATATGATAATCTTATTAGGCGCAGCTGAAACTTGACTATAGACTGGTACAGACAAATGCAGACTGGTACAGACTAATGCAGACAAATGCAGACTGACTAATCAGAGGTCTGTACGCTCGTTATAATACCTCGTGCGTTCAGGTATCACTGCGCGAGTGTGATCCGCGAGGAGAAAAGGTTCTACGTTAGCAGCAATCTCATTGGCTGCGTTACATATTAATACGTGGATCGGCGGAAGCAGAATTTGCTCCGTCTCTAAGGCAGCGCCATCTCGTAGTGCGGAGAAGGACGAGTGCTGCGCCTGCGCTGTTGTGCTTAGCGGGGCGCGCTCTAGTGGAAAAGTTGTGTACGTGCTGACTACGCGGAACTATGTACACAACAGTGGGTGTTAATGAAGGCGACCGTTTGGACCATATCTAAAGCTCGGAGAGATGGCCACTGACGCCCGTGCGGAGAGCTTGTAAAAGGCGTTTATAGTTATGCGCCGTCGTACGGCGGACATCTTTCGAAAATATGATGCCCAAACGCCATGGTGTATTCATCGTCAGCAGTGGGATCACACTCCCCTCCCGGAGCCCTCTGTTGATTTCCATGGCACCTGACATGACTATGTTGATGTTGATACCTGCCGCATTCCCATAACGATGAATCCATCCTAGCGCCACCTGGATCTCCTCCTCAAGACGGGCGAACAAGACTAGATGATCCGCGTAAGCGCGGCATTGGAAATTGTGTCCTCTCAGAGTGATCTTCAAAAAAATGTGGCTCTGTCGCTATTGCAGAGAAGATCACTGGGAGAGGGCAGCCTGTCGAACACAAGATGGGGATGTGTGTGTTTTAATCATCAACCTCGAGGAGGCATCATAGAGAATGCGCGTGATGACGTCGGTAAAGGCGGCTGGGAAGGCCATAAGATCTATCACGACAGCCAGGAAAGAATGGCGCACTTTATCAAACGCGCGATCAAAACCCACGGAGACCAGGGCACCGCGCAACCTACTGGCCGATGAAACGGCGATCACATTTCGATAGTCGCTTAGCGCTGTGTGGATATTGCTGCCTCCGTCCAAAGATGTTTGCTCACATGAAATAACAAGGAAGTGTTTCATTGTTAGCAAAATATATATTATTCAAAAATTATGATAAGAACGGTGCTACAGGAACTGTTATAAAATATTTAATATCAACAAATTGAAGTCCTGACTACTGGGCGTCGTCTGTAATGTAACGTCATATGCTGCCTTGGTTTCTTTTCCTCGCTAGTCACTTATGTAACAATTACATCTCTGCAACATTTTAGCTGTTGATATAAAGTGCAAATAATTTAAAAAAATTAATGAATTGAGACATTTTTGGTATGGTTTAAGTGCTTTACATTTCCGTATGTGCACTTTGGACTTCGCGCTAAGCGGCGCAACGTCCTTTTGTCACACTTGCGTCTGCTTAATCGGTGATTTGTGTGCTGGGTAGGAGGTGTTGTATAAACCGCTGTTATAAGCGGTTCTTCGCGTGGAAAAAATGAGTAACTATAACATTAAAAAAATACTTGCAGTGCGCCATAGCAACAAAAATTTTGACAGTGCTCCTTTTGGGTGTATTCTTCCCGCGTGAAAAATTTTATGATAGATATTGACATCACAGATTGGACCAATCCCTCGTCAGCCCATCGCAATAGCGGCAGAATGCGACTCTATTAGAACGAACGTTACAAATTACAGTACGCGGAGTGTTCCTAAGGTTAAAACTCTGGTGTTAACAGTTCGTCTACAACACGTATTCTTTGAAATAATTGTTAATTAACCGAAAAACTGAGACATGACAGTGATATTTGACTCGTTGTTGCCTGACAGTAAGCGAAGTGCGTGCTAAGTTTGGTTGAAATCGGTCCGTTGGTTTAGGAGGAGATGTGGGACATACACATACGTAGCTGTTGGAGTGTGCTCGATTCCACTCCGAATTCTATGTTGGGCCCTGATGGCACATCCGCGACGTGGTGTTGTCGAAAGACATATGGTTGGTCGACCTCCTTCCTACCGTCCAGGTAGTTTTCAGCACACGCAGGCGCCTATGTGTTGAACAGGAACGTGGACCCCACGAGGGCCTACTGCCGGTTTCCCCGCTGAAGTTCGGTGCTGTCAGCAGTCCGTGATATGGTGTTGTCTGAAGATAGTCAGCTTCCCCATCAGCAATGGTAGGCGACGAACAGTATGAAGGTCATCAGGCGAAGACCGTCATCTCAGGTACATCTTCGGATGGTTCGCAGGCTGTTCTGGAGTATCTAGAACGTAGATTCGCTACAGTATCGTAATACTGGAATCGAGTGCTACTACGGTGAATGCCATCGAACCCAATGATCAACTCCTTGAGAGTTGGAGAGCTCGAGAATTCAAAGGGAGCTACCGCGAGGCTGTGACGCGATGCTCGGTTTGTAATGACTGCATATGTCGTTCTTATTCTGCTGTATTCGTTTAACAGTCTCTTAATTGGTGTATAAGTTCTCTGATATTGGTTCTCATGAAATAGGTACAGTTTCTTTAGACATCTCTTACGTGGTGACGAATATGCATATCACGTTTCCATTGGTTTTCTGTCTCGTGCTTTTTTCTGCTGAGCTCGTCCTCTCTCAGCGCAGTGTTGTAATGTGCCGACGCCTGACCCACTTGGGACATACTGCTTATTTCCTGTTTCTGTCTCTGCCTCTGCCGTGACCGCACCTTGCTCGTAGCCAGATGAATGACTTTTAATAAAATTTTCTAATTTTCAACCCCTTACTACTCTGTGCCGTAACAAAAAATTGTAAATTAACGCTGGTCCAGTCAACATAGGTTGCAAGTTTTCATTTGTATGCAAACCGTATAAATGCAGATAAAAGTCAATATTCCGTTGCAGGATACAGGGTGCAGGTTTCATACTCAGGCCAATTTTTTCCGTGCTCTATATTGAATGCAGGCGATCAGCTTCATCAAAACTGTCATAAACGATTTTGGTTTTGCAAACTCTCTGCAGCAACGGAAGAAACTGAGCGTAGCAGATCTTCTAACCAAAGATACCGCCAAGTCCATCTGGAATCGAGCAAAAATCTGACATGTTACGTATCAAAGATTCAAAGATTATTCGTCACTGGCAAGCAAACCTGACGTTGAACAATCTACAGGGTGGTCTATTGATCGTGACAGGACCAAATATCTCACGAAATAAGCATCAAACGAAGAAACTATGAAAAACGAAACTTGTCTAGCTTGAAGGGGAAAACCAGATGGCGCTAAGGTTGTCCCGCTAGATGGCGCAGTCATAGATCAAACGGATATCAACTACGTTTTTTAAAAATATGAACCCCCATTTTTATCACATATTCGTGTAATACGTAAAGAAATGTGAACGTTTTAGTTGGACCACTTTTTTCGCTTTGTGATAGATGGCGCTGTAATAGTCACAAACATATGCCTCACAATTTTAGACGAACAGTTGGTAACAGGTAGGTTTTTTTAAATTAAAATACAGAACGTAGGTACGTTTGAACATTTTATTTCGGTTGTTCCAATGTGATACATGTACCTTTGTGAAGTTATCATTTCTGAGAACGCATGCTGTTACAGCGTGATTACCTGTAAATACCACATTAATAGAATAAATGCTCAAAATGATGTCCGTCAACCTCAGTGCTATTTGGCAATACGTGTAACGACATTCCCCTCAACAGCGAGCAGTTCGCCTTCCGTAATGTTCGCACATGCATTGACAATGCGCTGACGCATGTTGTCAAGCGTTGTCGGTGGAACACGATGTCAAATATCATTCAACTTTCCTCACAGAAAGAAATCCAGGGACGTCAGATCCGGTGAACGTGCGGGCCATGGTATGATGCTTCGACGACCAATCCACCTGTCATGAAATATGCTATTCAATACCGCTTCAACCGCACGCGAGCAATGTGCCGGACATCCATCATGTTGGAAGTACATCGCCATTCTGTCATACAGTGAAAGATCGTGTAGTAACATCGGTAGAACACTACGTAGGAAATCAGCATACACTGCACCATTTACATGGCCATCGATAAAATGGGGGCCAATTATCCTTCCTCCCATAATGCCGCACCGTTCATTAACCCGCCAAGGTCGCTGATGTTCCACTTGTCGCAGCGATCGTGGATTTTCCGTTGCCCAATAGTGCATATTATGCCGGTTTACGTTACCGCTGTTGGAGAATGACGCTTCGTCGCTAAATAGAACGCGTGCAAAAAATCTGTCATCGTCCCGTAATTTCTCTTATGCCCAGTGGCAGAACTGTACACGACGTTCAAAGTCGTCGCCATGCAATTCCTGGTGCATGGAAGTATGGTACGTGTGCAGTCGATGTTAATGTAGCGTTCTCAACACCGACGCTTTTAAGATTCCCCATTCTCGCGCAATTTGTGTGCTACTGATGTGCGGATTAGCCGCGACAGCAAGTTAAAACACCTACTTGGGCATCATCATTTGTTGCAGGTCGTGGTTGACGTTTCACATGTGGCTGAACACTTCCTGTTTCCTTAAATAACGTAACTATCCGGCGAACGGTCCGGACACTTGGATGATGTCGTCCAGGATACCGAGCAGCATACATAGCACACGCCCGTTGGGCATTTTGATCACAATATCCATACATAAACACGATATCTACCTTTTCCGCATTCATATTTCTTTACTACTACACGAATATGTAATAAAAGTGAGGGTTCCTATTTAAAAAATCGCAGTTGATATCCGTTTGACCCATGGCAGCGCCATCTAGCGGGCCCACCATAGCACCATCTGGTTTCCCCCTTCAAGCTAGACGAGTTTCGTTCTTTGTAGTTTTTTCGTTTTATTCTTATTTCGTGAGATATTTGGCCCGGTCACTATCAATGGACCACCCTGTATAGCTAAGACAGTTGATTCAATGTCAGCAACTAAGAGATGTCGAACGTAGGAAGGTTAAGAGTTCCGACAACGGCATTACCGAAACGGAAGAGTCCTCTGTAAAGGACTTAAGAGCCTGCGTCTGACACGGCAATAGATAATACAGTTGCCGCTTACTCCGTGACACAGAAATTCAGTTACCGGAACGACAACATGATGACGCAGCCTTGCTTTCCGCTCGTACTTCCCGCAGCCAGGCGCCCTAGTGCATCTAAGCAGGCCACGCGAGTAACGAAAACAAACACGTCACGGAATCTACTGACGGTACACAAACATCCTCGCGCCAGCCCACCATCGACAACACTCCGAGAAGGGCAGCCGGTGCAAACAAACACGAGGAAAGCGACAGTCATAACGTAAATACTGAGCAGCTGCAAGGAAAACCGGCCGGTTTGCATGCGCGTGAAGTCACACACGTAGGAAGGTAACAGTCCCTCAGTATGGACCTCCCTAACGGCCACCTTCGCCTGCAGAACGAGGTAGCGTCAGTGCACGTAGTCGTACAAAAGTACAAACTAACGTAAACATCACTTAGAAGAAAAACTTCAGTGAAACACCTAAAGCTAAGGTTAATGACGGTCACGAGCCCAACACTGCGAAGGACACACAAATCGAGTTGCCCGAGGACTTAAAATAATCCGCCTGAACGTAAAACAAAGTAATTCAGTATTGTCGCAGGCATGCTCAGTTCTGACCCTGAACGTCAATAGAATCACGTCTGATTTAAAAATAGCTGCACTGCCGACGTTATCACCTTACAAGAAGTGACACAAGTAAACTTAAATGTACCTGGCTTTCACATAATCGTGAACCTCACACTCGAGGAATACACAGGCACAGCACTTGTGCGTGAAGGTATCCCAATTAGAGATATTGAGAAACAAGAATCCGGGAGCCGAGTCACTTGTAAAATTTACATTGTCATCCATCTAAACATTTACAGGCAGTAGCAAAAAGGCGGAACGAGCTGCCTTCTTTACAGATGAAGTAATTTGCCTTCCCAGACATAAACCACCCGATATAATTATAGAAGGCGACTTGAACCCTAGATTAATAAACCCTCGTAAAACTTACGATTGCTGTAGGGTATAAAACAGAACATTTTGTGCTTAATTTCGTATATAACATACTATTGGAGATCTAATAATGGTAATCAACTAACGCATAACCTATAAAGCCGGCCGGAGTGGCCGTGCGGTTCTAGGCGCTACAGTCTGGAGCCGAGCGACCGCTACGGTCGCAGGTTCGAATCCTGCCTCGAGCATGGATGTGTGTGATGTCCTTAGGTTAGTTAGGTTTAATTAGTTCTAAGTTCTAGGCGACTGATGACCTCAGAAGTTAAGTCGCATATTGCTCAGAGCCATTTGAACCAGCATAACCTATAAATTATGAATAAAATGTGGAGTAGTCAACTTAAAAACGGTTTCCTAACAATGTCACATCCTCCCTCTCTCCTCTTTAAGTTTCTCTTTCACGCGAAAGAGTAGCGGCCGAATTTTAACTACTGTAAAGAATTACGTGACCTTGTGAAGAATTTACGGCTCAAGGATGCATAGGAGCCGCGCGGAGTGGCCACGCTGTTAGAGGCGCCATGCCACGGATTGCGCGGCCCCTCCCGCCAGCGGTTCGAGTCCTCCCTGGGGCAAGGGTGTGTACGGTGTTCTTAGCATAAGTTGGTTTATGTGGTGTGTAAGTCTATGGACCGATGACCTCAATAGTTTGGTCCCCTAGGAACTCATTCACATGTGAACATTTTTTGATGCATGGGAATTAAAATACCTCATATTTGAGCCGTGGCGCCTTTAATTTTGGCGGACATGGCACTCCGCTGGCGCCACTAGCTACTTGGGCTGGCGATATCGATCCTGATCATATGTCGGGGGCTAAGGTCTTTGATCGAGGGGTGTGGTGCTGGTTTTTGGCGGACCACGCTACTGACAGTTAGCTGGAAGGCAGAGGCTAGCAAGTTGTTTGTTTTGTGGGACTCCAGCCGTCCGGTACGGACATCGAGAAGCTGTGAGTGCTCAAATCGGTCGGAGGCAAGCTTTTCCGGCTGGATTAAGGATTGATAGCATCGGACGTCACCCGCAACCTGGTCAGCAAGTTCCGGGCTAACTCTGCAAGATTAAATTTTACAGTACCTGGAAGATCACCTGTACGGACTAGATAGAGTCAATCACATCTCTGCATTGAGTGCCGGAAGTCACGGCTCCTTCGTACCTGAGTGGAGTTAAGTGTTGTTTTTTGTTGCTACTTGTTATCGTAAGGCCACGATTGTGTTAATGTGGAATTAGACCTGTCATATAAACGCGCCTCCGAGTGATTGTGACAAGCATTCTCTGTTGTAAACTGAATTGATGAAACTGAAATTGCAACATAGTCTATGTCAAAGGCAAGACACGTTTTATAGATGAAGAATGCCCTAATAATTGGATTTTCAAGCGCTCTTATGTCACCATGTTAAATGGTTCAAATGGCTCTGAGTACTATGGGACTTAACATCTGAGGTCATCAGTCCCCTAGAACTTAGAACTACTTTAACCTAACTAACCTAAGGACATCACACACATCCATGCCCGAGGCAGGATTCGAACCTGCGACCGTAGCGGTCGCGCGGTTCCAGACTGAAGCGTCTAGAACCGCTCGGCCACACTGGCCGGCTCACCATGTTAATTTTGAAGTAATTTTAAAGAGTGTTAGGCTTGTAACTTGTATGTGTAGTCACTTCCAAAATAAGTTAATACTGCCTACATCCTATACATTCTCGTTTGTACAGGGTGTTTCAAAAATGACCGGTATATTTGAAACGGCAATAAAAACTAAACGAGCAGCGATAGAAATACACCGTTTGTTGCAATATGCTTGGGACAACAGTACATTTTCAGGCGGACAAACTTTCGAAATTACAGTAGTTACAATTTTCAACAACAGCTGGCGCTGCAAGTGATGTGAAAGATATAGAAGACAACGCAGTCTGTGGGTGCGCCATTCTGTACATCGTCTTTCTGCTGTAAGCGTGTGCTGTTCACAACGTGCAAGTGTGCTGTAGACAACATGGTTTATTCCTTAGAACAGAGGATTTTTCTGGTGTTGGAATTCCACCGCCTAGAACACAGTGTTGTTGCAACAAGACGAAGTTTTCAACGGAGGTTTAATGTAACCAAAGGACCGAAAAGCGATACAATAAAGGATCTGTTTGAAAAATTTCAACGGACTGGGAACGTGACGGATGAACGTGCTGGAAAGGTAGGGCGACCGCGTACGGCAACAACAGAGGGCAACGCGCAGCTAGTGCAGCAGGTGATCCAACAGCGGCCTCGGGTTTCCGTTCGCCGTGTTGCAGCTGCGGTCCAAATGACGCCAACGTCCACGTATCGTCTCATGCGCCAGAGTTTACACCTCTATCCATACAAAATTCAAACGCGGCAACCCCTCAGCGCCGCTACCATTGCTGCACGAGACACATTCGCTAACGATATAGTGCACAGGATTGATGACGGCGATATTCATGTGGGCAGCATTTGGTTTACTGTCGAAGCTTATTTTTACCTGGACGGCTTCGTCAATAAACAGAACTGGCGCATATGGGGAACCGAAAAGCCCCATGTTGCAGTCCCATCGTCCCTGCATCCTCAAAAAGTACTGGTCTGGGCCGCCATTTCTTCCAAAGGAATCATTGGCCCATTTTTCAGATCCGAAACGATTACTGCATCACTCTATCTGGACATTCTTCGTGAATTTGTGGCGGTACAAACTGCCTTAGACGACACTGCGAACACCTCGTGGTTTATGCAAGATGGTGCCCGGCCACATCGCACGGCCGACGTCTTTAATTTCCTGAATGAATATTTCGATGATCGTGTGATTGCTTTGGGCTATCCGAAACATACAGGAGGCGGCGTGGATTGGCCTCCCTATTCGCCAGACATGAACCCCTGTGACTTCTTTCTGTGGGGACACTTGAAAGACCAGGTGTACCGCCAGAATCCAGAAACAATTGAACAGCTGAAGCAGTACATCTCATCTGCATGTGAAGCCATTCCGCCAGACACGTTGTCAAAGGTTTCGGGTAATTTCATTCAGAGACTACGCCATATTATTGCTATGCATGGTGGATATGTGGAAAATATCGTACTATAGAGTTTCCCACACCGCAGCGCCATCTGTTGTTGAAAATTGTAACTACTGTAATTTCGAAAGTTTGTCTGCCTGAAAATGTACTGTTGTCCCAAGCATATTGCAACAAACGGTGTATTTCTATCGCTGCTCGTTTAGTTTTTATTGCCGTTTCAAATATACCGGTCATTTTTGAAACACCCTGTAGCTTTATTTGGGCAGATTACTGTTTCCTTCTGATGTGTGTTGGCAGGGTAGTTCTGGCAGCAGAAGACGCGTAACTGTTTCCTGGGGCCAGAGCAGAGACGTATTTTCCTCCTGCTGCAGCGACACTTCCGTCGCTTTAAAGCGTGCATCCTTATTGCTAGTTCTGGAGCATGTTAAGTTCTAAAGCTCTTTACTTATGAGAATGGACTGCTGAGTTTTTCCTTTTGCATCCATAGTCATTAGCTAACTCCATTCATTGTGAAACTTGCTTGCCTGTTGGTTATGGCAGCTGTCTGCTGTGATTTGCTACCTTTTTTGTATTTTGGGGGACTGCTTGTTTATTTAAGGGACATTGATAATGTTTCTGCTGGTGTGTAGCTGTTGGGAGGCAAATTTAAATTGTATGCCTTCCTAGCTTTTCTTGTATTTTGGGGACTGTGTATTTGTTTTTCGTTTAAGGGTCATTGTTAATGTTTCTGCTGGTGCGTATCAGCTGGGAATCACGTTTAAATTGAATGCCTTCCCAGGTCTTCTTGTACTTTGGGGAACTGTGTATTATATTGCTTAAGAGATTTTATTAAGCTTTATACACTGAAGAACCAGAGAAACTAGCACATCTGCCTAATATCGTGTAGGGCTCCGGCAAGAAGGCAGAAGTGCCGCAACAGGACGTTTCATGGATTCGACTTATGTCTCAAGTTGTTCTGGAGGGAACTGACACCATGAATCCTGCAGGGCTGTCCATAAGTCCGTAAGTGTACGAGAGAGTGGAGATCTCTTCTGAACAGCATGTTGCAAGGTATCCCAGATATCCTCAATAATGTTCATGTCTGGGGAGTCAGGTGGCCAGCGGGAGTGTTTAAACTCAGATGAATGTTCCTGGAACCACGCTGTAACAATTCTGGACGAGTGGGGTGTCGCATTGCCCTGCTGGAATTGCCCAAGTCCGTCGGAATGCACAATGGACATGAATGGATGAAGGTGATCAGACGGCATGCTTACATTCGTGTCCCTGTCAGAGTCGTATCTAGACGTATCAGGGGTGTGCTGCTGCACACGCCCCAAACTATTACAGAGTTTGAATAGTCCCCTGCTGACAAGCAGAGTCCACGGATTCATGAAATTGGCTCCATACCTGTATACGTACATCCGCTCGATACAATTTGAACTGAGACTCTTCCGACCAGGCAACGTGTTTCCAGTCATCAACAGTCCAATGTCGGTGTTGACGGGCCCAGGCGAGGCGTAAAGCTCTGTGCCGTGCAGTCATCCAAGGAGATGAGTGGGCCATCAGCTCCGAAAGCCCATGTCGATGATGTTTCGTTTAATGGTTTACTCGCTCACACTTGTTGATGGCCCAGCACTGCAATCTGTAGCAGTTTGCGGAAGGGTTGCACTTCTGTCACTTTTAACGATTCTTTTCAGTCATCGATGTTGGAGATTTGATGTTTTACCTGATTCCTGATATCCACGGTACACTCGGGAAATGGATGTGCGGAAAAGTCCCCACTTCATCGCTCCATCAGAGATGCTGTGTCCTATCGCTCGTGTGCCGACTAGTATAAATTGTTAAAGTTTTTTCATTAATGAAGTGATACTGCTCAAGTTTTTTTAAATTATTGTGAGCATTGTTATTCATTTTTGACAAGGTTTTTAATCTGTAATCATAATAATTATTGTTATGCAAGGAAGTGTATTAAATGAAATGATAAATAACGAAATATGTGGGTCCAAATTCCATGTGTTTTTCCTTAAAATTATCCCAACCCTTGTTTTGAGGTATCAATACTTTCTGCAGTCGACTTCGGCTCGCCGAAATGATAGAACGCACACAACCGAGAACATTCCTCAATGAGTGCTCTCTGCTGATGTCTCCCCTGCTCTATTTTCAGATCATTGTGCGTTATATGTTACGTTAAATATAGACAAACGGCCCCCAAAATGCCATGGCGGCCAATGGACGTTATCTCCCACCTAGACATCAAAGACCGACGTGACGTTGTCAGAACAACATGGACTAACTGCCTACGTTCACTCGACAATTTCACGTCGAAAGCCGAATGGTAGATCCGAATTGCTAAGAAACGTAAAACCAATTATGTAAAGAAAATCGTGGAATTTTGCTTTTCCGTCCTTAGAGAACTGCACGAAAAATCCAACCTTACAAATGAGCACATGCAGTAGAGAAGAAGAATTAAGGCGAAACCCATTACCATCAAAAGGAAACAGATAAATAGTAACTAATTTTATCATGGCTGAAGTATTTAAATTCACTGTTAAATCAACGGCCCACGAAGTACCAAGACTGGACGGAATTCCTAAAGGGTTTTATCACAAATTCTGGGATATTACTGGGACTACTTTTACTGCGGTTTAAATGAGATAATTTGTTGCAAGATTGTGCTTAAGAAGATAAAAGCGTACAAAATTGTTTTCATACCAAAGATGTGCGGACTGAAAAACTTCGAAAATCTACGGCATATTACACTGCTGAACATTGAATACGAAACTGTCGTCAGAGTTATTAACTGCAGGATGACACCTTACTTTAAAAAGTAGTAAAAAAAATCAAGTTTGCATCCCTGAAAAGAGTAAAATTCCAGTTGCATCTGATATTAGAGACCTTATTTCAACACCCAAAAGGCCCCTTTTTTTCGTAGATTTTTATAAAGCATTGGTTCTTGTCGGCTATCAGTACATAAGCAGGATAATACAGAAAACGAGCCTGGAAGAAAATGTAATATAAGTCAGTCGAAGTGTGATCACTGGCATACCCGCTAGAGTACTAGTTAAAGGACAACTAACAAAATATTTTAACAAATAACGGGGTGTGCCACAGGGGAGTCCGTTCTCTATGCCTATTTTCGTGCTCTCGCTGGAGCCGTTGCTACGACTTCTTAACGATACTTTATCAGATATTTCCGTGTCTGATCAAACGTCAGTGAAAAGAGTATATGCTGATGACGTCGGTGTCGAAATAAGGAATGAAGATGAGATAGCATCCATGAAACGAGACGCTGATAAATATACCGTCGCTTGGGGGCACATCTGACTGAAAATGTAAAATCTTAAGCATCAGGGCATTCGACAACCTGGAAATACCGCGGGCACGAGTTGTGGACAATCACAAAACGCTGCGTGTCATCTTAGGCAGGTGCTCTCCAAGGCACACTATGTCGCACACTTCTTTTCAGTTACAAAAATGCAAGGGAACAGGATTACACGATTGGCTAGCAGATACATAGGGAAGAGAACCGTATTCAAGCTGTTGTATGATAGGCTAGCCATATTGAAGTACTGTGGCCTGGAAGTTGTTCACATCAACAGAAAAGCAACGAAGTTATTCCTCTGGAGAATAATAACACTGCCAAACGAAAGTCTAGGCAATATCACCACTAATCTCTTCCAAACCGTGCTCATGCATCCACCGACCGACGTAAGAAAAATTAAGTACAGGTTAAAACATTTTATGGAGTTCTACCTACAGGCCATTTACAAAGACGCCAAGACTCCAAAAGAGGAACCACCCGACAACAAAAGATTTCCAACATGAGTGGTAAAAATCGGAAACTCCCAACAATGTAGAATCCACGCAACCGATCACCGACTGGGAACTGTGTGGGCAAACATATCCCTAAAAAAACATACATCTGACGTTACATCCACATGGTACAGGATAGTTAACAACACCACTGCCACAAATGAAGCTCTACAGAACTGGGCTTAGTGGCACGCATAAATGTCCCTCACATGGGTTAGTTGATATCCTTCTTCACTGTTTAACTTTCTGTGACCCGTTAGCGACTGGTGATTGATGAGGAATAGACTTGCCCTGGTGACGAGGAACTGCGAAACCAGCTACACAACAGACATCCTACTTCGACTTGCAACCTAATTTTTTCCTAACACAAAAGTAACATTTTTATGTGGTTGTAGAGATATTATGTCAATCTACGATCACCATCAGAGGGAATTATAGATTTACCAACTTCGTTACCTACTTGGAAATGGTCTACTGGGAAACAAAATGAGCGGTAACACAAGAAAATTATGTGGCAACATTCTGGAAGTAACATTTGATAAAACTAGAATAGGATAAAATATGGTTCAAATGGCTATAAGCACTATGGGACTTAACATCTGAGGTTATCAGTCCCCTATACTTAGAACTACTTAAACCTAACTAACCTAAGGACGCCACACACATCTATGCCCGAGGCAGGAGGTAATTTACCCTCCATACACCCCAACATCAAATTCACTATGGAGACTGAAACGGAGGGTAAATTACCTTTCCTTGACGTCTTCGTCAAGAGAAGGGCTGACGGCACCCTAGGTCATGGGGTGTATCGGAAGACAACGCACACTGATCTGTATTTGCACGCAGACAGCTGCCACCACCCTTCACAGAGGAACGGGGTACTTAAAACTCTAGTACATAGGGCGCGCACTATCTCTGACGCAGAGAGTCTACCCCAGGAATTGGAACACCTGAGAACTGTATTTCGAAAAAATGGGTACTCAGAGTGGCAGATTCAACGTGCTCTCCGCCCAACCACTGCAGCACAACCTGTTGAGATGGATGAAGTCACGAGGGAGGAGGTAGGCACTGCATTTATTCCATACACAGGCGCACTCTCGGGGAAAATCGCCCGCATTCTGAAGAAACATCAGATCGGAACTGTGTTTTGTCCTCCAAATAAAACTCGTGCACTGGTGGGGAGCGCCAAAGATGACCTCGGTTTGAGGAAGGCCGGCGTGTACCAGATTCCGTGTCAATGTGGCAAGTCGTATATTGGTCAGACGATGCGTACCGTCGAGGATCGATGCCGTGAACACCAGAGGCACGCTCGACTGATGTATCCGAGCAAGTCGGCGGTCGCTGAACATTGTTTGTCGGAAAATCACGCCATGGAGTATGACCGCACGAGGATTCTGGTACAGACGTCGAGATACTGGGACAGCGTTGTTAGAGAGGCCATCGAAATTCGCACCAATGACGACCTCATAAACCGTGACTGTGGCTATAATCTTAGCAAGGCTTGGGAACCAGCGATTGGGTTAATTAAGAGTAAATCGAGCAAACGTATAGTTGCGACGACCACGGCAGACAGAGCCATCACACCGACGTCATCTCAGACGCCGTCGCAATCTGTTCCACCGCGCGACCGTGGCGCGGGGCGTGGACGGCAGAGGGGGCGCGCCGCGGGCGGAGGGTATTTAAATCGGCCGCCGCCGCGACCGAACCCAGTTCCCTCTGAGCAGGCATAGCGTACGGATTCCGTGCCGGCACGTTCACACGAGCTCAGTCCGTCAGTTCACCTGATGATGGCGACATGTATGATCGCCGAAATATTGTGCTCGTTGGACACTATAGACCGGCAGCACACCCGTGGATATTTTGAATACAGTTATCTGTTAAAAAACAGGAGTTTATAATAGAAAAAAAAGTCCTCATGATATCTCCACTGTCAAAAGACTTCGGATTAGTCCCCTATTCGGATCTCCTGGAGGGCACTACCAAGGGGGAAGAAACCATGACAGAAACACTAAATAGCCAAACAGAACATTAATTGACTGTTCCGTTTGTTCACTGTAGAATATTACATTCATTATGAATGAAAAGAAAGCACAAGACACTGGTGTAGTATTTAGCCATATTTTAGAGTATTACACGAGTGTCGTGTGTTTTTTGCATATATGAAACCAAAAAGTATCATTCTAGGAGTCAAGACCATGGAAAGTGAGAAGTTTGATTGTGGTAGGGAAGCTGGAAAATCTGGAAAGGGTAACACAAAGGCTCGGTCTAGGAATACTGGGTGTAAGTAAAAAATGAAAGTAATATCAACAGCAACAGACAATCGTGCAGTGGTGTGACGGGAGTAGGATTATTTATGAACTGGAAGGTAAGGCAGAGAGGGAGTTACTATGAACAGCCCAGCGATAGCATTATTCTAATCAGAATCGACAGTAATCCAATACCAACAACAACAGTTCAGGTATACATGCTGACATCATAAGCAGAAGATGAAGGTAAAGAGAAAATACATGAGGACACCGAACGGGTAATAGGATATATAAACGGAGACGAAAATCTAATGATCAATGGGGATTGGAACTCTGTGGTAGGGAGGGGAATAGAGAAAAACGTTACAGGAGAATATGAGACAGAAAACAGGCTAATAAACTGAGTTGTGCACTAGATTTCAGCTAGTAATAGCAAATTCACATTTCGAAGACCATGATTCCGGAAACAGCAGGGAGGTGCGAAACAATCCCTGCTGGATTAAATCATGGTGAGACAGAAATTCGGAAATAAGATATTGGATTATAAAGCATACGCAGGAGCAGATATAGATGCACATCACAATGAATGAAGAGTAGCTGAAATACAAGAGAATCGTCCGGAAGAAACAATGTGCAAAGAAGTGGGATACTGAACTGAGGAACGATGAAGTCCGTTTGAATGTTTATGGCCGTGGAGACTGCTGTGGTAACTAACACAGCAGGAGTTCAATGGAATAAAAATGGACATCTATAATAATAATGATAGAATGAATATTTTCACGACCGGATTGCTGCTGGTAAACCTTTCGAGATGTAAGATCGTGGTCCGCGAAACTTTTGTGTTCCTAACGTTTCGTCCATAACTGCACTGGACATCTTCAGAGGCGTTGCGTCTCCGTTGAGTCTTGCCGGTGGAGTCTTTCCAGCGGAGAAGCAACGCCTCTGAAGATGTCCATCGCAGTTCTGGACGAAACGTTAGGAACAGAAGAGTTTCTTGGACCACGGCCTTATATCCCGAAACGTTTACGAACAGCAACCTCTAAAAATGACAACTACAGATACTGAACAAACAAACGTAGGTACAAGGAAGTTATCAACAAAGAAACCTTAGGTCACAGAAGAGACACTTCAGGTTATCGACGAAAGAAGAAAGTACAAAAATGCTCAGGAAAATATACAAATACGGCAGTATAAGCCACTTAGAAATGGCTCAAAAAGGTAGTACAAAAGCTAAAGCGGAAAGGTTGCAGAAAAAATATGATTAAATTGGAAAAGATATGGTCGTCAGAGGGACAGATCTAGTATACAGAAAAGTTAAAACAGCCTTCGGTGAAGCTGAAAGCAAAGGCGTCAACGTTAAGAGTAAGAGTGGGATTCCAGTATTATATTCAGAGGAGAGATCAGATTGGTGGAAGCCCATAAGAGTGGGAGGAAATTTGCGATAGAGGAACAAATGGGAGTTGACGTGGAAGATGTAAGGATTCAAGTATTAGAGTTATAGTTTAACAGAGATTTGGAAGACTTGGAATTAAATTAGATGGAATACATCACATTTCTTCGAAATCTTTACAATCATTAGGTGCACTGGCAAACAAACGGCTGTTCGGATTAGTTTGTAGAATCTATAAGGCTGCAGAAATACCATCAGACTCTCGGAAAAATGTCACGCACGCAGTCCCGAAGATAGCAAGGCCAGATGGTACGAAAACTATCAAGCAGTCAGCTCAACAGCTCATGGATATCGAAGCTGCTGACAAGAAAAATATACAGAAGAATGGAAAATAAACATGAAGACCTGTTAGATGATCGTTACTTTCGCCTTAGAAAAGGTAAAGGCACCAGAGAGGCTAATCGAGACACTTTCATAGGATTTGTCGACCCAGACAATGTAAAATTGCATGCAGCGTTCGAAATTCTTAGAAAAAACAGGTGCAAGCTATGGGGAATAAGAATGAAATACTCGGATTAAAATAGGTGTCAGACAGAGTTGCAGTGTTTTGCCCTTACTGTTCAATCTATGTCAAAGGAGTGATGACGGGTAAAAGAAACTTCAGGGATGAGATAAAAATTCAGGTTGAAATATTATCAATGAAGAGACTCGCTGACGACATTACTACCCTCACTAAATGTGAATATGAAAATGCAGGACTAGTTGAATGGAATAGACAGTCTAATGAGTAAATCGAAGATGATGAAAGTAATGAGGCGCAGCAGAAATGACATTAGCAATAAACTTAACATCAAGATTGCGGGACATGAAGTAGATGAAGCGCAGGTATTCTACTGCCTTGGAGGCAAAAAGACGTATGACTGATGAAGCAAGCAGGACGTAAAAAGCAGATTAGCACGGGGAAAGAGGGCATTCCTGGCGAAAAGGAGTCTGTTAATATCAAACACAGTCCTTAACTTGAGGAGGAAAAATCAAATGAGCGTATGGCATCGTTGGCCGAGAGGTCCCGTTGGTTCAAATGGCTCTGAGCACTATGCGACTTAACTTCTGAGGTCATCAGTCGCCTAGAACTTAGAACTACTTAAACCTAACTAACCTAAGGATATCACACACATCCATGCCCGAGGCAGGATTCGAACCTGCGACCGTAGCGGTGGCTCGATTCCAGACTGTAGCGCCTAGAACCGCACGGCCACTCCGGCCGGCAGAGGCCCCGTCCGGGGAAGTTCGGCCGCCACGGGCAAGTCTTATTTCAGTCGGCGCCACACTGGGCGACTTGCGCGCCGGTGATGAGGATGAAATGATGATGACGACAACACGACACCCAGTCCACGAGCGGAGAAAATCTCCAACGCGGTAGGGAATCTAACTCGGACCTGCTGCATGGGAGGCAAGCACATTTCCACCCAGCTAAACAGGCAGACACTTCAGGAGAAAACGCGTGAAAACATACATTTGGGGCACGCCGTTGTATAATAGTGAATCATGCTTTGTGGGCAAGACGGAAAAGAAGAGAATCGAAGCTTTTAGGTGAAGGTGCTGTAGAAAGCTGTTGGAAAATATATGAACTGATAAGATAAGGAATAATGAGGTTCTCTGTTGAATGAGCGAAGAAGAAAACATATGGAAATCACTAGTAGCATTGATGATAAGTGGTACCAGATTGACAGGACATGTATAAGACATTACGGATAACTTCCATGGTGAGAGGTGGAGCTGTAGGAAGTGAAAACTGTAAAGGAAGACGGAGAATACATCCAAGAACGTAGGGTGCAAGTGCTGTTCCGCGACAAAGAGATTGGCACAAGAGAAGAATCTACCATGGGCTGCATCAGACCATATTGAGAATGATGGCCGGCTTGAGTAGCCGAGCGGTTCTAGGCGCTACAGTCTGGAACCGCGCGACCGCTACGGTCGCAGGTTCGAATCCTGCTTCGGGCATGGATATGTGTGATGTCCTTAGGTTAGTTAGGTTTAAGTAGTTCTTAGTTCTAGGGGACTGATGACCAGAGCAGTTAAGTCCCATGGTGCTCAGAGCCATTTGAACATTTTTTTGAGAATGACGACTAGAAAAAGTTCGACGGAGACTGCGGCCATTCCGCTGCCACCATCGTATGTATCGCGTAGATTACATGAAAACATGATAAGTGGAAGTGTTCAGAGGCACAGGAACAATCTTTTTTTCTCTCTCTCAATACGCGATTGGAATAGTACAGGAGTACAGGGAATCGTTAACATTGGTACGAGGCTGCATTCGCCATGTTCTGTACTGCGGCATTGGGAGCATATGAAGGGCTTATTTCAATAGTGGTACAAGTCTATTTTTGTTCATTCTGAGATACAGAGTCCTAAAGTTAAAAGAGCGCTAAAAAATCTGCAGTTGACATACCAGAAATATTCAGGTATATATACCTATATACATATCAAACTACGTTTTTGTACGTCCGTCCTTACGAGGCTTTCATACTCATGTTGCAGTTTTCTAAAGGAGATCAGAATCGTTCTTCGTTTATGAGTTGTAACTATCTGTGGTTATGGCGATGCGTTGCCGTAATCCCACTCATGAAGACTTTGTATTGCAGACATAAGTCGGACCCTGGTACAAAGTTACATAGGCTTAACAAAATGACTGATTCTGACATACAGGAAGTCTTAGAGCCACAGTACAATGAAACGAGTAAACAAGACGAAAATGTAACACAGGATACACAGTGCTAGTATGCAGTAAAATCCTACTGGTAACACGATAAGAAATGATAAATTGCTATTGGTAAACATCTGGTATATTCCCGTTACAATCCGAATTAATGACTGTTTATCTAAATTAACAATAAAATGTTCTTTGGGGTATGTCAGGTAGGAACTTTTTCAAAAGCTTCGTATAGAGACCTGAATATTTGTCCGGGTCTACAAGTACCATCTGGGCAGAACAGGAGACCGGGGAGATATTCCCGACTTGGCAGCGCAGTCACGCCAAGTGCGCCACAGTGCGTCACTTTTGCATTATTCAAGTCGCGTGCGTACACCTGCCGCCATTATCTGCGCAGACACGCACTCACTCATTGCTATCGCAACAGTCCCTAGTTACGAGTAACAATAGCCAATGACTATCTTGAGCTTATTCGTGAATCAAACATATGTCCTGAAAATATACTCGGCCCACAAAGTGACACTATTCTGCGATGACACTCGATCAGCCTATAGCCGAACTGCACGCTCTATGTCCTCCACCTGCTTTTCTGAAGGCGAAACGTTGCCCACCGATAAGCAATCCACTTATAAGGTTTCCACTAGCGTATGTGAAGACCACGGTGTATAAAGTGGGTAAAGTCATGCGAGGATATTTTTCAGGAGATCTTTTTTAAAGGTGAAACAAAATGATTCGTACACCAAATGTCTTTCTGAAACCTTCTTTTATGTTTGGTAGTACTTACGTATGTGTGTAATTGTACATCTCTTAAGTTGCTATTAAAATTTTTCATAATCAGAAAAAATACAATGGAAACTAGAGCGACGTGAACTTGCTGGGGGCAATATCAAATTATATGTGCAAAAACGCATTTTATTGATTCGGAGACTTTAAACATTTACAGTAAGATGGAAGGATTTATTTTCTTTCTTACTGTAAACAGCTTAACCTTATTTAATAGAAGCAATAATATATCACTTGTGTGGTAGTGAAGAGTATTAATCTTGGTCTTCGGGAGAGCTAAATACTATACGGTCCTTTAAGTCTATGGGCAAATTTCGAGATATTGTCACAAAATTTGAAGAAAAATGGGAATCGCTTCAAAGTACAATAGGAGGGCAGATCAAAATGCAATGCCTCCTGCGTCATTAAAAATTTGAGAACGAACACACAAGAGCAGAATTAGTACAGGTCAGAGCCTGAGAGGTCCTCTGCACAACACTATCATTCAACGCAGTCATGCATTTGTGTACATTTGCGCCACAGTTGATACCAGGCATTAAAACCAGTTTGGAAAAATTCAGAGTTTTGCTGCTTGTCTAATGACATTAAAACTGTTTTAATCTCATCTGTGAAGAAAGTGCATGGGTGCGCTGTAATGGACTTCAGCAATGTGCGGCGCTGAGTGAAGAAGTTTGGTAACACAGAAACGGACATCGCAGATCAATTGCACTGCTGCAGGCCGACAACATGTCTCACAGACAACAGCTTTAAAATCGTTCTGATGTAAATGGATCAAGAATTAATGCCGCGACTGTTTCCACACTGGTTCTGATGCCTGGGTTCAACTTCGGCGCTAATGCGTACGTAAGTATGGTTATTGTGTTGAATGGTAGTGTCGTCTAGAGGACATTATGTGTACTATTAGGTTAGCGCATAATGTCGTAACGGTTTTGTTTTGTATATTGGTATTTGGGTTGCTACGGGTTTATTTATTGATTGCTATTTTTTATTTGTAGTTCACTGTTACTATTTGAGTTTAGATATTGTCATTTTGTCATTTGCAGGCAATGAGTGGAGATGTGGACTTCCAAGTGGAGAAATCTGAACATTTCCGACATATTCTTCTCTTTGAGTTCAATAGAGGGGTGGCAGCAGCGGAGGCAGCCAGAAACATTTGAGCCGTGTATGGCGATAATTTCTTTAGACACAGCACGGCAAGAAAGTGATTTTCTCGTTTTAAGGAGGATTGTTTTGATATTAATAACTCACCACGTTCAGAAAGACCTTTGGACTTCGATCAAGACCGTTTAAGCGCATTAATACATAATGATACCTCGTCAGCGTAATCGAGGAGTGGCAAACGTGATGAACTCTGACCATTCCACCATAGTGCGACATTTGCATGCAATGCGGAAGTTTCAAAAATCAGGTATACGGGTACCGCATGCTCTAAGCTAAAATCACGAAAATCAACTCGTGGCCATACGTGCATTTCTGCCTGCTCATCAATTGGATCCTGAACAACACCGATCATTCCTATCCTGTATTGTTCTTGGTGACGAGAAATGGTTTCTTTATGCTAACAAAAGGAAAACAAAGGAATGGCTGAGCCTAAACAAAGCAGCAACTCCCCGTACAAAGACGTGCGCGCATCTACAAAAGATAATGTTATGCATCTGGTGGAACAGCGACAGTGTGGTGCGGTACAACGATTTCCTTCCCCGAGGTGTAACCATCACTGCTGACATTTATCGCCAACAACTGACCAGGGAGACTGCGTAAAGTGGTAGAACTGCACGATAACCCCTGCCCGCATTCTGCCCTTTTTTTGATGAGGCCCGCCACGAATTCCTCTCCTGTGCCAACCTCTTCATCTCAGAGTAGTACGTCCAACCTATATCTTCAATTGTTTGCTGGATGTATTCTAGTCTATGTCTTCCTCCACAGTCTTTGCCCTCCACACCTCCCTCTAGTACCATGGAAGTCGTTCCCTCATGTCTTAACAGGTGTCCTATCATCCCGATCCTCCCACTTATGAGTGTTTTCCACATATTCCTTTCCTCTCCAATTCTGCGCAGAACCTTATCGGTCCATCTAATTTTCAACATTCTGCAGCACCACATTTCAAATGCTTCGATTCTCTTCTGTTCCGGTTTTCCCCAAAGTCCATGTTTCACTACCACACAATACTGTGCTCCAAACGTACATTTTCAGAAATTTCCTCCTCAAATTAAGCCTACGTTTGATACTAGTAGACTCTTCTTGGCCAGAAATGCCCTTTTTGTCAGTGCTAGTCTGCTTTTGATCTCCTCCTTCCTCCGTCCGTCATTGGCTATTTTACTACCTAGGTTGCACAATTCCCTAACTTCACCCACTTCGTGACCGCCAGTCTTACATCTACATCTACATCCATACTCCGCAGTCCACCATACGGTGCGTGGCGGAGGGTACCTCGTACCTCAACTAGCATCTTCTCTCCCTGTTCCACTCTCAAACAGAACGAGGGAAAAACGAGTGCCTATATGCCTCTGTATGAGCACTGATCTCTCTTATCTTATCTTTGCGGTCTTTCCGCGAAATACAAGTTGGCGGCAGTAAAATTGTGCTACAGTCAGCCTCAAATGCTGGTTCTCTAAATTTCCTCAGTAGCAATTCACGAAAAGAACGCCTCCTTTCCTCTAGAGACTCCCACCCGAGTTCCTGAAGCATTTCCGTAACGCTCGCGTGATGATCAAACCTATCGGTAACAAATCTAGCAGCCCGCCTCTGAATTGCTTCTATGTGCTCCCTCAATCCGACCTGATAGGGATCCCAAACGCTCGAGCAGTACTCAAGAATAGGTCGTATTAGTGTTTTATAAGCGGTCTCCTTAACAGATGAACCACATCTTTCCAAAATTCTACTAACGTACCGAAGACGACTATCCGCCTTCCCCACAACTGCCATTACATGCTTGTCCCACTTCATATCGCACTGCAAGGTTACGCCCAAATATTTAATCGACGTAACTGTGTCAAGCGCTACACTACTAATGGAGTATTCAAACAAACAGGATTCTTTTTCCTATTCATATGCATTAATTTACATTTATCTATATTTAGAGTTACCTGCCATTCTTTACACCAATCACAAATCCTGTCCGAGTCATCTTGTATACTCCTACAGTCACTCAACGACGACACCTTCCCGTACACCACAGCATCATCAGCAAACAGCAGCACATTGCTATCCACCCTATCTAAAAGCTCATTTATGTAGATAGAAAACAAGAGGGGACCTACCACACTTCCTTGGGGCACTCCAGTCCTGATGTTAAGTTTCTCGCCGTTCTCATTTCTGCTAGTTCTGATTACTTTCGTCTTTCTTCGTCTTACTCTCAGTCTATATTCTATACTCATTAGACTGTTCATTACATTCAGCAGATCATGCAATTATTCTTCACTTTAATTGAGGATAGGAATGTCTTCGGCGAATCGCATCATTGATATCCTTTCAACTTGAATTTTAATTCCACTTCTGAACCTTTCATTTATTTACATCATTGCTTCTTCGATGAAAAGATTGAACAGTAGGGGCGAAAGATTACATCCCTGTTTTACACCTTTTTTAATCAGAGCACGTCGTTCTTAGTCGTCCATTCTTATTATTCCGTCTTGGCTCTTGTACATGCAGTATATTACCCGTCTCTCCCTAAAGGTTACCAATATTTGTCTCAGGATTTCGAACATCTTGCACCATTTTACATTGTCGAACGTTTTTTGCAGGTCGAGAAATCCTATGAACGTGTCTTGATTTTTCTTAAACCTTGCTTCTATTATCAACCGCAATGTCAGACTGCCTCTCCGGTGTCTTTACTTCTCCTAAAGCCAAACCGATTATCGTCTAACACAGCCTCAATTGTCTTTCCCATTCTTCTGTATATTAAACTTAAAAGCAACATTGATGCATGAGTTGTTAAGCTAATTGTGCGATAAGTCTCGCACTTGTCAACTATTAAAGTCGTCGGAATTGTGTGGATGATGTTTTTCAGAAAGTCAGATGTTATGTCGCAGAACTAGTACATTCTACACACCAACTTCAATAGTCGTTTTGTTGCCACTACCCCCCCCCCCCTCCCCCCCAAAGATTTTAGAAATTCTGATGGAATGTTATCCAGAACTTAGAACTACTTAAACCTAACTAGCCTAAGGACATCACATACATCCATGCCCGAGGCAGGATTCGAACCTGCGACCGTAGTAGTCGCGCGGTTCCGGACTGAAGCGCCTAGAGCCCCTCGGCCACCGCGGTCGGCTAAAATACATGTCAAAGACATAGTCTTGCGCGATCGAGTGATTCTTCATGAGACACCCTTTGTTATTATTCTTGTTACCTGCGTTTTCTTATAACTGTTTTGTGATTTTCAGGCAAATGCCGGGATGGTTCCTTTGAAAGGGCACGGCCAATTTCCTTCCCCATCCTTCACTAACCTGAGCTTGCGCTCCGTCTCTAATGACCTCGTTGTCGACGGGACGTTAAACACTAACCTCCTCCACCTATTAGTTTCATGACAATGTACCGTTGCTTGAGAATGTAAGCAAGAAATTCACCACCTTACAACACTCCACTTACCGCCAGTGGTCGCTACGTGTGTTCTACCTTATCGTGTCCAGTCGTTCCCGAGCAAAACAGCGGGTGAGTGGCTGACAAGGTGTGTCTTGGTACCCGGAGCGGCCACCTCCTGCGGTGCGTCACATCTCCGCCGCACAGTCACAGATAATGTCAAGGCCGCCTGACCTGACACAAACACTGCGGGCAGCTCAGGTAACGCCGAGTCAGCTCCTCTACGATGCGAGCATGCTGCTGGAGCTTTTTGATCTACATCTGTATCTACATACGTACATCGCAAGCCACCGTGTACTCTCTGTCGAAGGGCGCCTTGTACCGCTAATACTGTTCATTTGCTTTGCTATTGCGCACGCGAAAAGAGCGAGGGAAAGGGACTGTCCTTAAACGTCAGTACCATCGCTATTTTTTCTCATCCGCGTGATCCCTACACGAAATGTAAATTGGCGGCAGTAAAATCGTTTTGTAGTCAACTTAAAATTCCGCTTCTCTAACTTTCCTCCATTTTGTTACTCGAAAAGATGTCGTCTTCCCTCCAGGAATTCCCATTTGCGTTCACATAGAATCTCAGTAATACTCACGTGTCCGTCGAATTTATCTGGTAACAAATCCAGCAGGCTGCCTCTGAATTGTTTCGTCTGGCTTTCAATCAATCGACGGAGATCCCAAATACTGGAACAATACTCAAGAAAGGGTATCACTAGTTCTGTATATGCGGTGTCCTTTTTAGATGACCTACACTTTCCGAAAATTCTCTCAGCAAACCAAAGTGCACCATTCACCTTCCCCACTACCGTCCTTACGCGCTACTTCCTTTCATGTCGGTCTACACCGTTACGTCTACATATTTTATCGACGTGACGCACGGTAATAACGCTGTATTCGAACATTACGGGATTTTCTCTCTACTCATTTGCGTTAACTTACGAGGTGCATTCAAGTTCTAAGGCCTCCGATTTTTTTTCTAATTAACTACTCACCCGAAATCGATGAAACTGGCGTTACTTCTCGACGTAATCGCCCTGCAGACGTACAAATTTTTCACAACGCTGACGCCATGATTCCATGGCAGCGGCGAAGGCTTCTTTAGGAGTCTGTTTTGACCACTGGAAAATCGCTGAGGCAATAGCAGCACGGCTGGTGAATGTGCGGCCACAGAGAGTGTCTTTCATTGTTGGAAAAAGCCAAAAGTCACTAGGAGCCAGGTCAGGCGCGTAGGGAGCATGAGAATCACTTCAAAGTTGTTATCACGAAGAAACTGTTGCGTAACGTTAGCTCGATGTGCGGGTGCGTTGTCTTGGTGAAACAGCACACGCGCAGCCCTTCCCCGGACGTTTTTGTTGCAGTGCAGGAAGGAATTTGATCTTCAAAACATTTTCGTAGGATGCACCTGTTACCGTAGTGCCCTTTGGAACGCAATTGGTAAGGATTACGCCCTCGCTGTCCCAGAACATGGACACCATCATTTTTTCAGCACTGGCGGTTACCCGAAATTTTTTTGGTGGCGGTGAATCTGTGTGCTTCCATTGAGCTGACTGGCACTTTGTTTCTGGATTGAAAAATGGCATCCACGTCTCATCCATTGTCACAACCGACGAAAAGAAAGTCGCATTCATGCTGTCGTTGTGCGTCAACATTGCTTGGCAACATACCACACGGGCAACCGTGTGGTCGTCCGTCAGCATTCGTGGCTCCCACCTGGATGACACTTTTCGCATTTTCAGGTCGTCATGCAGGATTGTGTGCACAGAACCCACAGAAATGCCAACTCTGGAGGCGATCTGTTCACAGTCATTCGGCGATCCCCCAAAACAATTCTCTCCACTTTCTCGATCATGTCGTCAGACCGGCTTGTGTGAGCCCGAGGTTGTTTCGGTTTGTTGTCACACAATGTTCTGCCTTCATTAAACTGTCGCACCCACGAACGCACTTTCGACACATCCATAACTCCATCACCACATGTCTCCTTCAACTGTCGATGAATTTCAATTGGTTTCACACCACGCAAATTCACTAAACGAATGATTGCACGCTGTTCAAGTAAGGAAAACGTCGCCATTTTAAGTATTTAAAACAGTTCTCATTCTCGCCGCTGGCGGTAAAATTCCATCTGCCGTACGGTGCTGCCATCTCTGGGACGTATTGACAATGAACGCGGCCTCATTTTAAAACAATGCGCATGTTTCTATCTCTTTCCAGTCTGGAGAAAAAAAATCGGAGGCCTTAGAACTTGAATGCACCTTCATTTAGAATAAGTTGTCAACCATGACACCAGCAGAAAATTTTGTCCAAGACATTTGTATCTATCTACAGTCACTCAACGACGACACCTCCCCGTACATCACAGTGACACCAGCAAACATTGCTGCTCACCCTGTCCGCCAGTTCAGTTGAGTATATAGAGCATAAGAGAGATCTTGTCACACTTTGTAGGGCATTCCTGACGACACCCTTGTCCTTCACGAACACTTGGTGTTGTGGACAATGTACTTGATTCTATTACTTAAGAAGTCTTCATGCCACTTACTTATTTGAGTACCTATACCGTGTGCTTCTGCCTTCGTTAACAGTATGCAGTGGGGCATCGTATCAAACGCTCTTAGGAAATCTAGGAATGCGGAATCTGCCTGTTGTCGTTCATCCATGATCCGCAGCGTATCATGCGAGAAAAGGCAAGTTGAGTTTCACACGTGCGATGCCTTCTGAAATAGGGCTCATTTGTGGACAGAAGCTCTTTCGTCTTGAGGAAATTTATTGGACAGTAACAATCACATGCGTCGAAACACGTTACAAAACCACACATCTCCACACGTAGATCATTCCGTAATCTACCGAGACGGAGTACCTCTCTACTGGTTGTATTTTTCTACTGTCAATATACCAAAATTCATCACCCTCTTCAAGATTAACATTCAATCAACCAGAATGTCGACGCACACGATCACCTCTGTTTTCTTGTATTGGAACCTTTACTAGACGGTATTGTTTCTAGATAAAATGTGTCCAACATATAGTTCAGTGCGTGCTATGAAATTCCGTAGACGCACTCTACACATAGTGTTAATAAGCAAACATAATAATCTGCAAGGTGACAAGAACACATATTTTATCGTTACAACATGTGAAAGATACACAGTCAGAACCGTTTAACACGAGAACGATTAATATGAAAAATCAGTTCACACGAGATAATATCAAGAATTCGGTAAAATTCTATGTCCTTTCAACATTTATTTTTCTTTTAACATGAAAAAAAAGTCCTTTAACATGAAAATATTTCGCTTGTCGGCGAACAGATATACCTATTTCTTGTAATCGCATCGTCATCCAGTTTTATTAGTTTTTTATGTTTTTTTCCCTTGATCAAACAGAAGGCGGTTGCTACTGTTGCTATGTTGCCGCTTGTCTCTGGGTACTGACATTGACAAGATGGTTCAAATGGCTCTGAGCACTATGGGACTCAACATCTTAGGTCATAAGTCCCCTAGAACTTAGAACTACTTAAACCTAACTAACCTAAGGACATCACACACACCCATGCCCGAGGCAGGATTCGAACCTGCGACCGTAGCAGTCCCGCGGCTCCGGACTGCAGCGCATTGACAAGACATTGCACTGAATGGTGCGTCGAGGTAGACGAAGTGTGTGTGTCGAAATCACTGAATTTTATGTCAAAACCGTTTCGTCTTTCACTGCATTTATTTATTTATTAATTTGCGCAATATCAGAGAAGTTGCCGGAATTTCTACTGTATGAGACTGTACTACAGTATCTGAGGGTGAAATCGTGAAAATTCATAAACCATTTAAAGAAGTACGCATCACCAAACTTACAGTTCATAGACCGAAAAATACAGTAGACTACATATGACAATACTGAAAACTGCAGAATAGTCGCACACTATTTCAAAGAAATACACAGCTGCGATGCATCAAAATTAGAATTTAATTTTGATAACATACTCCAAATACAACCAGACTCAAATCCATGAACAATAAAGAAATTATAGAAATCATAAAAAACTTAAAAGTTACAAAACATTTGGAGAAGATAATATAGCTGCTGAATTATGGAAACATTCTTATGACAGTGTTATTCTATGTTTAACAGAAACCATTAACGAAATCTGGACAACAGACAGCTTACCAACAGAATGGACCTCGGCTTTAATAAATCTAATTGACAAAAAGGGAAGGAAACAGACCCTAACAAAAATAGAGGATAAGAAAAAGAGTTCTTTCAGTGAGGATATCAGGTATGACTGAGGAAGGAAAGACCTTACACACAACAAATATTACAATTAAAGGACGTAACAGACATAAAAAATCAGAAAATTAGAATACGTATTTAGTTTTATAGATTTTAAAAAGTTCCTATGATTCAGCACTCAGAAATGCACTAATCATTGCACAAGAATTCGGATTCTATAATAGAACAACAGAAATACTTCAAGGGAGCGAAGGTAGAGAGAGAATGGAGGAAATTAATCAACACAAGGATGTTCGGTTCGGAATAAATCCAAATACAGTGACCACAACTGCCTAGCTTTTGCAGACTACATGGTGTTGATTACTGACTCCTAGCATAGTGCCAAGAACAAATTACAATACTACAGAAACTTGAAGCCAAAATAGGACTAAAATATCATTTGAAGAAACGCAATTCATGGTGCAACAGTGAAGCCTCTCAAAATACTGAAATTTATAGTAACACAATATTTAAATTAAAGTATTTTCATACTTAGGAGGATGGATAAGGAACAATACGAAAGAATAGATGGCAATAGAAAACATATTACAAAAAATGTAAAGGACGTTCCTTATCCTAAAAAATAAATATTAAAAAGTCTTTGCCGTGGCACACAAAACTAAGACACGATCAAAGGATGATAAGATCCGAAGCACTGAATGGAACGGAAACATATAAAGTAACAAGATTTTAGGACCTTAGAAAACTGGAAAAATAGAAAGAAGAATTCTAAGGAAAACACTGGGACTTAAAAGTTACAGCAATCCTGAATTAAAATTTAGATCAAACAGAGAGCTCCATTTGGAAACGCGTAAGGTAACTGACGATATGAGGGAAACAGACTGCAGTTCTGTGAACACACATAACAAATGGATAGGAAAAGGCTAACGAGGCAGATCCTCAGATTTAAACGGCTACGGCTTTGAAATCGACAAAAATATGAAAAACACTGGAATTAGAACGGATATAGACATAACAGATAAGAGGACACTTTCTAGAGAAGCAATGAAGACAGGGCTTCAGGAAAGAAAGAGGTCAGCAAAAGGACAGAAGTGGACACAAGAAGAAAAGGAACGACACTCGAAAGACAAAGGAAGTCTGGGAGCAGAGGAAATTAAACGAAGAAGCATAAAAAAACTAAACTCCGCCCGAACAGGCCATGGAGGCCCAACCGTACCGACCGGCCGCCGTGTCATCCTCAGGCCGTAGGCGTCATTAGATGTGGATATGGACGGGGATTTCGTGGTCAGCACACCGCTCTCCCGACCATATGTCAGTTTACGCAAAGAAGAATAGCCAAAGTCAATATACGGTACCCTCCAAGAAGGTTGTTCGAATAAATATAAAAACGTGGCAAACGGACTGTCATTTTACAGTATGTACCTACAGTAGTATATTATTCTAATAAAATTCGACGAGATGGAATTACTGTACCATAATATAATTCGACAAGATCGAAAATACAAGTTTTTTGTGTCTACCGTTTAACACGAAATTCTTTTAAAAGGGGAAAAAAATATTTTGCTCCTCTCATTTTCGTGTTAAACGTGTCTTCCTCCAATTTTGTGTTTCCCGGGGTTGCTACGTTACTAAAGACGTCCTTCTATATCTGATTTTGCAGAGTGCCTGAACACCGCTATAAATTTTCAGGCCGGCCGTATTGGCCGAGCGGTTCTAGGCGCTACAGTCTGGACCTGCGCGACCGCTACGGTCGCAGGTTCGAATCCTGCCTCGGACATGGATGTGTGTGATGTCCATAGGTTAGTTAGGTTTAAGTAGTTCTCAGTTCTAGGGGACTGATGACCTCAGAAGTTGAGTCCCATAGTGCTCAGAGCCATTTGAACCATTTTAAATTTTCAGGTTGTACAGCTTCCATTACGATACCAGCGAGGCTGGATTTTCCTATTTTTCTGTAACGGAAGGTAAAGCAAAGCACTGTCGGACAACGTTTTCGTCGTGCGGCAAATTAATTTATGACCATTACCCACCGCAGTATAGTCTTTTTCATACCGTGGAATAGCAATAGATATTTCTTAGTAAAGTAAAAAAAAAGAAAAAATTGCGCGTTTAGGCCCCAGACGGACCAATCGGGCAATACTGAGTGCCGTGTCATGCACTGCCAAAGGCATCATCGGGTGTTTAGTAAAAACCCCTGGCAGTATCGGGAATCGAAACCAGTTCCCCATCATAGCAGTCAGCTGCGCTGAGCACTCATCTAGGAGTAGGGCGGTATTATGTAGGCGATGTCAAACAGTCCAGCAGTGCAGATCTTGTCTTATCTCTTACGCATGAGGTACCGTATGTAAGCATTGGCTTACATTCCTAAGAGCTCCCACCAACTCATCTAGGGTACTGTTATTCCAACACGTTTATCACCACCGAGTAAACTGGCATACGGCCGGGAGAACGGTGTGCTGACCACGTGCCCCTCCATATACGCGTCCAGTGACGCCTGTGGGCTGAAAATGACACGGTGCCTGGTCGTTACCGTTGGGCCTTCATGGCCTGTTCGGGCGGAGTTTGCTTTTTGTATCACTGCCGATGCTGTCATGAGGTTGTAAATAAAGTCCAAGACTACGTATTAATGAAATGACAAAAATTATTATAATATTATTTAACTCAGTCTTCTCTGCACTCCTTACCTTTCGTTGTGGTATTGGAGAGTGCATCAGTGTCAAACGCTGAAAAAATTAGTTGACAGATTAAATATGGAGATCCTGGGAACACCTACGTTTAAGGACTTCGGAATCTAGTACTCAGGAAATCGTTTTGTACGCGGGAGTTACGGCCCTTTTGGAGACCGAAAATCTCTGTAGAAATCAGATTTTGCAAGCAATATTCGTCTGGAACCCTACTCTCTCTGGTTGCCCACGGAGCGCAAAGGACAGTAGATCGCGCGTTCCGGAGGTGTTCGATGTGCCGCGGTGCCGCAGTTCGATGTCTCCTAGTAAGAAAATACGAGCATATGAAATATCGAAGGACGTTGCGATTTGGTAGAAAGTAGCAGCTCCTTCATAAAGAACAGAAGCCTTGAGATGAGAAAGTAGCATAGACCATACACCAAGGCGATGTTGTGAGATCATTACTATTCACAATATACACTGACGATGTTATGACCATCGCCCGCCTGCGTGATTGAATTCCACATGGTGACGTTGAGGACACGTGACGAAGTAAAGAAAGTATATAAGTGGATTAGAGGCGAATGGGGAGTCATTCTACAAGTGATACGGCCCACCGACATAAGCGAGTTACACTGAAGAGTCAAAGAAACTGGTACACCTGCCTAATATCGTGTACGGCCACCGCGAGCTTACAGAAGTGCCGCAACACGACGTGGCATGGGTGCGACTAACGTCTGAAGTATTGCTGGAGGGAATTGATACCATGAATCCTGCAGGGCTGACCATAAATCAGTAGGAGTACGATGAGGTGGAGATCTCTTCTGAACAGCACATTGGAAAGCATCCCAGATATGCTCAATAATGTTCATGCCCGGGGAGTTTGGTGGCCACCGGAAGTGTTTAAACTCGGAAGAAGGTTCCTGGAGCCACTCTGTAGCAATTCTGGACATGCGGGGTGTCGCATTGTCCTGCTAGAAGTGCCCAAGTCCGTCGGAATTCACAATGGGCATGAATGGATGCAAGTGATCAGACGGGATGCTTACGTACGTATCACATATCAGAGTCGTATCTAGACGTATCAGGGGTCCCATATCACACCAACTGTACACGCCCCACACTATTACAGAGCCTCCAACAACTTGAACAGTCCCCTGCTGACATGCAGGGTCCATGGATTCATGAGGTTGTCTCCACACCCGTACACGTCCGTCCGTTCGATACAAATTGAAACGATATTCGTCCGAGCAGGCAACAGAAATGGCTCTGAGCACTACGGGACTTAACATCTGAGGTCATCAGTCCCCTACAACTTAGAACTACTTAAACCTAACGACATCACACACACCCATACCCGAGACAGGATTCGAGCCTGCGATCGTACCGGTCGCGCGGTTCCAGACTGAAGCGCCTAGAACCGCTCGGCCACACCGGCCGGCACCAGGCAACATTTTTACAGTCATCAATACTCCAATGTCGGTGTTAACGGTTCCAGTTGGGCCGTAAAGATTTGTGTCGTGCGGTCATCAAGGGTACGCAAGTGGACCTTCAGCTCCGAAAGCACATGTCGATGATATTTCATTGAATGGTTGGTATTCTGACACTTGTTGATGGCCAGGCATTGAAATCTGCAGTAATTTGCGGAAGGGTTGCACTTGGGTCACAACGAACGATTCTTCTTGAGTCGTCGTTGATCCCGTTCTTGCAGGTTCTTTTTCCGATTTCAGCGATGTTGGAGATTTGACATGTTACCGGATTCCTGATATTCACGGTACACTTGTGAAATGGTTGTATGGGAAAATTCCCACTTCATCGCTATGTCGGAGACGCTGTGTCCCATCGCTCGTGCGCCGACTATAACAGCACATTCGAATTCAAATCCTGCCACTGTAGCAGCAGTAACCGATCCAACAACTGCACCAGACAGTTGCTGTCTTATACAGGCTTTGCCGACCGCAGCGCCGTATTCTGTCTGTTTACATATCTCTCTACTTGAATACGTATGCCTATGCCAGTTTCTTTGGCGCTTCAGTGTATATAAAAAGCACATATCTGCGGCCCAGCGCCAGGGAACAAGGAACTCGAAAACGGCGAAGCTGATGGGATTTTCGGGTGCTACTGACGCCAGCATTTGTGGAAACTGATTGAAGGACAGTGAAACCACCATTAGGTGACATGGTGGTGGATGTCGACACCTCATCGCACAACGTGGGGGTCGTAAGTCTGCCCGCTGTTTAAAGAATGATAGGTGGCGATATGTGGCAGATCTGACGGTAGAGTACAATATTGGTGCAGGCACGAGTGTTTCAGATCACACCGATCAGCGCATATTGTTGAACAGGAGTATCGCAGTTAATACCGAAAGCTGATACTGGTGGAAGTATATGATAATAGAATCAAAGACGTTTCAGCAAACACGATTCCGCAAATGAGTCGTTTGCGAGATGACTGCAAATGTGTTTCTGTGAGCCGCCAAAGATTTTACTTCGGGTGTTAATCAGCACTACAATATTTTTGTGTGCGCAGGAACAATTTATTGAACAAACGAGTACAGGTTATATTACAGGTCTTGTGTGCCCTTTTGCCATCGTTCTGTCAGCCTTCGTATTTGAGTGGCAAGTCGTTCTTTGGAAGTATATTGGCGCCCCTGGTGGACAGCTGTATGAAGATCATCATTGGTGGTGAACTCCTTAGCCCGCATGACATCTTTAATAGCGTCTAATACAGCATAGTCGCTATGAACCAGATCTGGCGAATAGGGAGGATGTGATAGCACAGTAAAACCTAAGTCAACGGTCTGGCGACCGGCGTGTGGCCGTGCGTTGTCGTGTTGGAACAGAGCGCCACTACCCCATTTTCCGTGGCGGCACTGTTGAACGCGTCGCCAGAGTTGGTGCAATGAACTGCAGCACCTGTAACTGTTGAGGGTTACTGTCTGTTTCTGCTTGACTAGTCACGGCTTTGACTTCTTGGGAGGAGTGTGCTTCCCCTCCAGAGAATGGCATTTCTTTTCTGGAGTGTCGTGGAACGGCCGTGACTCATCGACGGTGACCAGACGCTCAAAGAACTCTGCTGGATCTGCACTGTACTGTTGCACCAACTGTTGGCATACTTCGAGAGACTTTTGTTTTTGTGTGGTGGTGAGAGAATGGGGCACTCATTGCGCACACACCTTTTTCATCTTTAAATCATCATCTATGCTGGTGTCGAGGATTCCCCGTGATAGACATGTTGCCTTTTCTAGTTCTTCAAACGTGATTCGCCTTTACCCCATTATCAAGTCATTGACACGCCCGTCCTTGTTTGGACTCCGTGCAGTTGCTGGACGCCCAGTGCTTTTGGTTTTTCCAGCACAGTCCCTGCCGTCTCTGAACTCTGGTACCCAACGAAACACGGACCTGCGACTTGGTGCTGTTTCTCCACCTATGGCTACTAATAACTTGGCGCCTGAAGCAGCCACTTCTTCCCACTAGAGAAACCGCACTGTCCACCGTTGCCGTGCTGGTCTAATGGTTCCATGTAGTCTTATGGATGTCCGGCAGGTATTCGCAAGTTGAACAAGTACTGCTGCAATGCGCCACCTGTGGGAAGCTGCAACCCATCTGGTGGTGGTACACAGTACTATAGTCTATCTTGACGCATATGTCGACACACATTTCAAACCTACTTTGAGCGAGTTGTAGCGACAATGCGAATCAGTACTGGATGAACTAAACAGTGAGAAAAGTCCTCGTTAATACAAGGTTTTTTATGCTTGGGGAATGTGGTAGAGGCATGATAAGGCACCGGCATATTTTGCTACTGTGTAAGAGACATCCAACACATCAATATTGTCCGAGACAAATAGGTCGATCAGGTCCTGCACCTTTTCCTCCAAGATTACCTGACCTCAATTCTCTAGATTTTTCTTACTGGTTTCGTCTCAAACGGTAAATGCTGATGACGATTGAATAACCGGAGCAGCGAACTGTACAGTCTTGTCAAGATTTATAAAATGATCCACTGGTGTCTGGAGGAATTCGTAATTCGCATCTCGATGCGAGAACGACACGTGAACATTTCCATCAACAAGTACGTGCGTATAATAAATGTTTACATGTAAAGTGCCGAAGCAATACTGTGTTTCTTGTAAAGGCAGCGGCTACAGTTCGAGCCCAACAGGATGGGGCTTTAATCGAAAAGTTTACATTTCAAACACACTCTAAGGAAACAACAAACAAATAAATTAAAGAACGGCGGACCACGAAGAAATTACCCGAATTGTGCGGAAAACGGTAGAGGTGGTGTACATGTACAGACAAATAAATGATTACAGCTGCAGAAAAAGTAAATTATTTATCCAAGAGAAAGAGCTTCACAAACTGATCAAATCAATAACGCGTTGGTCAACTTCTGGCCCTTATAAGAACAGTTATTCGGCTTGGAACTGATTGATGGAGGCGAACGGCTTTCCCTCAGTGCATTTCCATGAAGAGCAACAAAGCGGTGCGTAGAATGTCGTCGACGTACCGTTGTGCTGTAAGAGTGCCGGTTCCCGTCACATCACCGAAGTTAAGCGCTGACGGCCTGCGCTAGGACTTGGATGGGTGACCATCTGGTCTGTCGAGAGCAATTGGCATACGGGGTGCACTCAGCCCTTGCGAGGCAAACTGAAGAGCTACTTAGCTGAAAAGTATAGGCTCCTGTCTTGTAAATTGAAATAACGGCGGGGAGAGCAGTGTGCCGACCACATGCCCCTCCATATCCGCATCCAGTGACGCTTGTGTGCTGAAGATGACTCGGCGGCCGGTCGGTGCTGTTAGCCCTTCAAGGGCTGTTCGGGAAGAGTTTAGTTTTTGTTGATTGACAGAGTTGTTGCATGTCCTCTTGGGCGAGATCGTGCCAAATTTCGTCCAACTGGCACATTAGATCGCCAAAATCCCGATGTGGTTTGAGGATCTTCCAATAATATTCCAAACATTCTCAACTGTGAAGGGATTTGACGACCTTGATGGCCAAGGTAAAGTTTGGCAAGCACAGAGACAAGCAGTAGGAACTCTCGCCGTGCGCAGGGGGGCATTATCTCGCTGAAATGTAAGAGCAGGATGCCTTCCCATGAGCAGCAACAAAATGGGGCGTAGAATGTCGTCGACGTACCGGTATACTGTAACGGTGCCGCGCATCCAACCATCGAGGTCCTGCTAAGAAATAAAATGGCATGCCAGTCCATCAGTCCTAGTTATCGGGCCGTATGGCGGTCGACAGTCAGTATGGTTCCCACCACTGTCCAGGGAGTTTCCAGACACATCTTCACTAGTCATCGGGGCTCAGTTAGAAGCGTGTCTCATCACTGAAGACAATTCTACTCCAGTCACTGAGAGTCTAGGACGGAGACATGTCTAGACGCGCCTTGGACAGCGGTGGGACAACAACCTGACTGTCGCCTACTAGAGGCCCCGACAACCAGGAGTTACGGTCTGGGTCGACAGTTCATACCATAGCATGACCCCTTCAGTTGTCATCCGCTGCACCCTTACAGCACAGAGTACGTCGACGATGTTCTACTCCCTGTTTTCTTGCCCCTCGTGGCAAGCCATCCTGGGTTTACATTTCAGCGAGATAATGCCCACCCGCACACGGTGAAAGTTTCCACTGCTTGTCCTCGTCCTTGCCAAACCCTGCGTTTTGGACAGCAAGGTCGCCGGATCTCGCCTCAATTGAGAACGTTTCGAGCATTGTAGTTAGGGCCCTCGAATCATTCCGGGGTTTTGACGATCTAACCCGCTAGTTGGACAGAATATGGCATGATATCCTTCAGGAGGACATCTAACAACTCTGTCAATCGTTGCCAACCCGAATATCAGTTTGCATAAGTGCCAGAGGTAGACAAACGCGTAATTGACGCCTGCTCAATTTGTGAGCCTCTTACTCATAAATGTATCATCCATGCGATTTCAGCCTTTCTCGGCGTATTCCACTGATGAATTCTTCTCGGGTTATCTTGGAGAAAATGATGGGTACAAAACTCATTAAAACGTTGCGACAAGAAGACGCCACATCTCGGCTGACAACCCGAGAAAAATTCATCAATGTATCATCCAGTTCTTCTGAACTTGTAATAGTTTGTTTGTCTGTACATGTACATCGCACCTACCAATTTCTGTGCCTCGCAGACAATTCTTCCATGGTGCATCGCTTTTTCTTTTTTGTCTTAGAGTGTTATTTTGTTCAAAGTAGGACATTAAACAGGGCTGTAGTCAGTGGGGACTCGAAACCACAATCTCGCAATTAGCTCGACTCGTGTTTACCAGCATATTTTCGCTTCCATTGTAAACTTACATATGTGTCTTCTGAATTAATTACGACCAGTTCGGTATAAACAATCTACATCTACACCTACATGGATACTTTGCAAATCACATTTAAGTGCCTGGCAGAGGGTTCATCGGACCACCTTCAACATTCTCTATTATTCCAATCTCGTATAGTGCGCGGAAAGAATGAACACCTATATCTCTCCGTTCGAGCTCTGATTTCCATCATTTTATCGTGGCGATCGTTCCGCCCTATGTAGGTCGGTGTCAACAAAATATTTTCGCATTCGAAGGAGAAAGTTGGTGATTGGATTTTCGTGAGAAGATTCCGTCGCAACGAAAAACCCCTTTCTTTTAATGATTTCCAGCCCAAATCCTGTATCATTTCTGTGACACTGTCTCCCATGTTTCGCGATAATACAAAACTTGCTGCCTTTCTTTGAACTTTTTCGATGTACTCCGTCAGTCCTACCTAGTAAGGATCCCACACCGCGCAGCAGTATTCTAAAAGAGGACGGACAAGCGTAGTGTAGGCAGTCTCCTTAGTAGGTATGTTACATTTTCTAAGTGTCCTTCCAATAAAACGCAGTCTTTGGTTAGCCTTCCCCACAACATTTTCTATGTGTCCCTTCCAATTTAAGTTGTTCGTAATTGTAATACCTAGGTATTTAGTTGAATTTACGGCATTTAGATTTGCCTGATTTATCGTGTAACAGAAGTTTAACGAGTTCCTTTTAGCACTCTTGTGGGTGACCTCACACTTTTCGTTATTTAGGATCAACTGCCACTTTTCGCACCATTCAGATATTTTTTCTAAATCGTTTTGCAGTTTGTTTTGATCTTCTAATGACTTTATTAGTCGATAAATGACAGCGTCATCTGCAAACAACCGAAGACGGCTGCTCAGATTGTCTCCCAAATCGTTTTTATAGATAAGGAACAGCACAGGGCCTGTAACACTACCTTGAGGAACGCCAGAAATCACTTCTGTTTTACTCGATGACTTTCCGTCAATTTAATTAATTACCGATTTCTGTTCCTTGCGGATAATTCTTTCATGATGCATCGCTTTTTCTTTTTTGTCTTTCGTTGAAAGTAGGACATTAAATTGGGCTATAGTCAGTGGCGACTCGAAACCACAATCTCGCTATTAGCTCGACTCGTGTCTACCAGCATATTTTCGCTTCCATTGTAAACTTACTCATATATGTATCTTCTGAATTAATTTCGACGAATTTGGTATAATCAATAACTTAATAAACCAAAGTCTTCTTACCATTTTGTGCCGGGTGATCAAAAAATGGCTCAATGGCTCTGAGCACTATGGGACTTAACTACTGAGGTCATCAGTCCCCTAGAATTAGAACTAGTTAAACCTAACTAACCTAAGGACATCACACACATCCATGCCCGAGGCAGCATTCGAACCTGCGACCGTAGCGGTCGCACGGTTCCAGACTGTAGCGCCTAGCTCGACCACCCCGGCCGGTGGTGATCAAAAAGTCAGTATAAATTTGAAAACTTAATAAACCACGGAATAATGTAGATAGAGAGGTAAAAATTGACACACATGCTTGGAATGACATGGGGTTTTATTAGAAGAAAAAAATAACAAAGTTCACAAAATGTCCGACAGATGGCGCTGGACAGCAAAACGTCAGTGACTGCGCATGACAATCGTGTATAAAAGGAGCTGTAATGAGAGAGAGAATCAGATGCGCCAGCAGTCGCAGCACGTTGACGTTACCTGAAAAGGCGCTTTTAGTGAAGCTGTATTATGAGAATCGGGAATGTGCGAGTTCAGCGTTACGATCCTATCGCCATAGGAAGGGGATTCGAACGGGTAAAGGTCGGTTGACAAATGCAGCTGTGGCGAGAATGACTTCGAAGTTCGAAGCCACGGGTTGTTCAGACGATAGACCCCGTAGTGGCCGACCGATCACAAGGCGTAATGCTGCCGAGACAGTTCTGGAAGAAATGGAGACTGTTGCGGGTTCGTCTATGCACGGGGAAGTCAGCACTCGTGCAGTCGCACGTCGCACCGGCATTCCATACACTACTGTTTGGTTGGCACTGAGGCGTACCTTCCGATGCTATCCGTACAGAATCTATCGGCATCATGAACTGTTACCTGGCGATTTAGTGAAGCGGAGGGCACTTGCGGTGTGGGCGTTTCAAGAGATGGCAGTAGATGACGATTGGTTGAGCAACGTGTTGTGGACCGACGAAGCTCATTTCACGCTCCGAGGGTCTGGCAACGCCCACAACTGCAGAATTTGGGCAACCTAAAATCCTAGAGCTGTCGTGGAAACTCAATTGCACGACGAGAAAGTCACAGTATCGGTTAGATTTACCACATCTACCGTCATCGGGCCTTTTTTCTTCGAGGAAATGCATGATTCTGGTTTTGTAACTGCTACCGTGACGGGTGAGAGCTACGCCAAAATGTTACAGAATCGCATAATCCCCAGCCTGGCTGATAAACACCTGCTGGAACGTACGATGTTTATGCAGGATGGCGCTCCACCCCATATGGCTAGACGCGTGAAAGATCTCTTGCGCGCGTCGTTTGGTGATGATCGTGTGCTCAGCCGCCACTTTCGTCATGCTTGGCCTCCCAGGTCCCCAGACCTCAGTCCGTGCGATTATTGGCTTTGGGGTTACCTGAAGTCGCAAGTGTATCGTGATCGACCGACATCTCTAGGGATGCTGAAAGACAACATCCGACGCCAATGCCTCACTATAACTCCGGACATGCTACAGTGCTGTTCACAACATTATTCCTCGACTACAGCTATTGTTGAGGAATGATGGTGGACATATTGAGCATTTCCTGTAAAGAACATCATCTTTGCTTTCTCTTACTTTGTTATGGTGATTATTGCTGTTCTGATCAGATGAAGCGGCATCTGATGGACATTTTTTTAACTTTTGTATTTTTTTGGTTCTAATAAAACCCCATGTCATTCCAAGCATGTGTGTCAATTTGTACCTCTCTATCTACATTATTCCGTGATTTATTCAGTTTTCAGATTTATACGGACTTTTGATCACCCGGTATTTCTGTCACGGAATTGACGGAAGAGCTTGTCACTGTCAGCGTTCCGCTTTCGGCGCCGCAAAGATATTCGAAAAGTGTAATGTTCGCTGTTGCTAGGAGCTATTCCGCGCTGAACGATTGTTGATCGAAACGACACGTGCGAGTGGCTCGGGGGAGACCAGCTGGCTCGCTTTTAGCGCAGCACGAGCCGATAGTGAGAGGATTGTCGCTGTCGCAGCAGCTGATCGTGCGCAACGGGATCAGCGCATCTGCTGCTGCTGGCTGCCGCTGTTGTAACGCTGGCGCTGGCGGGACGTAATCCGGCGCCGGCACGCGCCGGGCTCCGTGTTCCCAGTCGCACCGCCGTTGCCTCGCCCCGCACCTGACAGGTTAGCGACAGCTGCTGCCTGCGCATAACGCTTGCATACCAAGTTCGTAACACATTTATTTTACTAAAGAACTAAGCTACAATTTTATTGTGCTCAGATGTGTGTAAAATCTTATGGGACTTAACTGCTAAGATCATCAGTCCATAAGCTTACACACAACTTAACCTAAATTATCCTAAGGACAAATACACACACCCATGCCCGAGGGAGGACTCGAACCTCCGCCGGGACCAGCCGCACGGTCCATGACTGCACCGCCTCAGACCGCTCGGCTAATCCCGCGCGGCCTACAATTTTATTGTCAGTCATTACTCTTCTGACTGGTTTGGTGCGGGCCGCCACAAATTCCTCTCCTCTGCAAACGTTTTCATACCGGAGTAGCACTTTTACTCAACGACATCAATTATTTCTTCAGAATATTGCAATATCTGTCTTCCCCTGCAGCTCTCACAGTTCCTATTATACTGTCTCTCCTTTTTGTCAATGCTTTCGTCACAGATTGTGCGGAGAACCTTCTTGTTTGTTTCCAATATCCTTTTGTACCATATCTCGGCTATGTCACGTACCGTGGACTTTTACTCCCTAATATCTTAGCCCATTTCTTACCATCCTTTCTCTTCTTGCCAATGTTTTCCATATGTTCCTTTCCTATCGGGTTCTGCGGAGAACCACTCATTCCTTATCTTATCAGTCCACTTATCTCAAATGCTTCGAGTCTCTTCTTCTCCGTTTTCCCCACAGTCTATGATTCACTTCCACACGATGTTGCACTCCAGACGTACAATCTCAGATGCTTATTCCTCAAATTAAAGTTACTGTTTGATATTACTAGATTTCTTAAGATTAGGAATGTTGTCTTTGTTTGAGCTAGTCTGCTTCTTACGTCCTCCTTACTCCGGCTTTCATATGCTATTTTGCTCCCAAGATAGCAGAACTTCTTCACTTGCTCTACATTGTGGTCACCACTTTTGTTGTTAAGTTTATTGCTAATCTCATTTCCTCTGCTCTTCATTACCTCCTCAATTACCCTGAAACTATATTTTCCACTCATTGGACTGTTCATTTCAGACAGAAGGTCCTATATTTCTTCTTCTCTTTCACTGAGAATAGCAATGTCAACAGCAATTCATATCATTGATATCCTTTCAACCTGAATTTTAATCCCACTTCCGAAACATTTATTTTATCTCCATCATTGCTCTTCGACGCACCGTTTTACCAGCAGCAGCGAGAGACTGCATTCTTGCCTTACACTCTTTTTGATCTGAGCACTTCGTTCTTGGTCTTCCATTCTTATTTTTCCCTCCTGGTTCGTGTATATATTATAGATTTACCTACATTTTCCTATAGCTTATATCTATCTTTTGAGACTTTTGAAAACCGTGCACCGATTTACACTGTCGAATACTTTTTCTAGATCAACAGATCCGATGAATGCGTCTTGATGTTTCATAAGTCTTGTTTCTATTATCAAGCGCAGCATCAGAACTGGTTCAAATGACCCTGAGCACTAAGGGACTTAACATCTGAGGTCATCAGTCCCCTAGAACTTAGAACTACTTAAACCTAACTAACCTAAGTACATCACACACATCCATGCCCCAGGCAGGATTCGAACCTGCGACCGTAGCGGTCACGCGGTTCCAGACTGAAGCGCCTAGAACCGCACGGCCACAGCGGCCGGCCATCAGAACTGCCTCTCTGCTTCCCATCCATTTCCGAAAACAAAACTCATTGTCACCTAAAACGTCCTCGGTTTTCATTTCCGTTCATCTCTGTATTATTCGTGTCAGCAGGTTGAATGCATGAACTGTTAAGCTGATTATGCGATAGTTCTCACACGTCTCTGACCTCGCTACACTCTCGGGATTGTGTGGATGATATATTTTCGAAAGCCTGATGGTATCTCACCAGTCTCATAGAGTTCCAAACCAACGTCAGTAGTCTTACGGTTGCCAGTCCTCCTCGACAACGGTTTTAGATACTGCGAAGGAATGTTATCTGTCCTGTGCGCCATATTCGATTTCAAGTCTTCCAGACCTCTCTTACACTCTGCCTGTAATACCGGATCCCTTGTAACTTTCGTAAAGACTCCCATTCCTTCTTTCTTCACGTTACCACACACTTACGTCTCTTTGTAGTAGCTCCCAGCGTATACTTTCCAGGCATCTGCCCTCTCCTCTGGCATTGACAGTGGAATTCATTTTTATTAATCCTGACACCTTTGCTTTTAGCATTGAATTGTGGCTTTTCTATGTGCTGAATCAGTCCTCCCGACGGTCAATTCTTTTGCGATTTCTTCACATTTTCCTGCTCCAATTTCGCCTTTACTTCCGTTTATACAGGAGTAAATTTGAGCCTAACTAATTTTCAAATTGTAGTTATTGGCGGTAACCACGATGGTGATGATCGTTAGACAGGCTCCTTCGTTTGAAGGATGCAGGAGCACAGGGATAGTTTGCGGTAAGGAGCAGCCAGGTAATGGCAAGCTAACAAATCCGGAGAGCTCCCTCAGAGCTCGTCTGTAAGTGGGACAGAGCTTTTAGTATGAACAGCTGTTTAGGGTGTTAACCGAAACTAATACCTACCATGACAGTCAGCTGCTTTCTTCCTGGGACCAAGTCCTTAAGCGGGTTGGTCCGCGAATACCAGGGGAAACCTCGACAAAATTTTCAGTTTTCTAAACAGTGTAACTCAAAGAATAATATTTGTAAGCTCATATAATGCTTACCATCTTTTAAGACATCGTTTGAGAACATCTTTATGTATGAACCACAACTTGAGCTCTTACACTTTTTTTATTATTTTTTGTTGTTGTAAGTGAAATAAACCATGCTAATTATTTATGTACATTGTAGGTACACATTACTCCAAATACAAGCAAAGTAGAAGGTTTATTTTTTTCCTGTAAGTTCTTTACACTATTATCTTTCAGGCAGGATACCGAGAAGATGGTGCTGTCATAAATTGTGATACAAAAAGGTTTTAAGTATGATTATCAAAACTTATGGAAAGGAATTCAGGGTTTTTCTTCAAAAAAGCATTTTATTTTCAAAATCACAAGAGTAGTCTCCTTTTTAGTTAATCATGTTTTAAGACAGTACATAAAATTTCAGCTCTCTATCTTAAATAATTTTTAGCCAAAGTGTACCAGATCAAGAAATAATTTAACTTTCGGGAAATTCAAGTTAAAGCTTGCTTTTTCTATTAAACTTGCGTAGCACTAATGCATCCCACGTCCATATTTATCTTGTTCCCTGTGTTGTTTTTCCTCCCTTCTCTTTTTCATACTTCTTCTTCTCATTCTTGCTTCCAACACTGATTTTTCTGCTTCGAAGTGTCTCCTTTGGTCAATGGCTATTAGAGCTCTGTGCATATTTAGTACACCAGCCACTCCCATCAGTCCCATAACATTAAGCTTTCACACTGCACCGTCACCGAAACATAGAACAGCATCTAGCACACCTAGTTTCAAGTATTTAGTCCTACTAGAACAGTTTTTAGTATTTGTTCCCATATGCAATTATTGAAAGTTTCATTTGGATTTTGAGTCCTACCATGCAAATATTTCTCTAATAATCTTGTGTCACTTAGATTTTATAACTTTCATTATAGCAAATGGCAAAGAATGTTTATGGTTGTAGGTCTCACCTTGAGTAACAGCTCTCTCGTAGCCACACCATGAATCACTGACAGGTGGTCAGAATGCATGACATGGGTTGTCATCTGTGGAGGGTTTATGAAAGAAGGTAGCCCATACTGCGTTTTTCATTCCCTCAAAGTCAATTTTATTTTGTCCATAATAATACTGCAACCTGTCTATTTCTTCGTCTGTAAGCTGATCACGTCCCTAATGTGCTTACCATCAACTAATTTCTTTCCCTTCAAATTCCTCTTCAAGTTCCTCGAACTTGTACCTAACATTTTCTGGACACGTCCATCACATTCCATTTTTTCAATTTTTGTGGCAGCATAAGGTTTGGATTCACAGACTTCTTGGTACCCTTTTGAGTCTCCATCTCCTAGGTAAGATGCATACATCACACAATATTTCTCCACTGATCTGTGAAATATGTTCACAACACCTTCAGGTTCCATCTGTCCACTATACGCACCAAAATTGATCAAACGTTCATGATTTTCAGTTCCACCAGTACAGCCATGACAGTGCTTGGTAATACATGTAAATTCCACGTCAGTGACTTTACCATTGTCCAAGGAGGTAGCTGTCACTACACCATTTAGGAAACTATGGCCTCTTTGTTGCCACGATGCATCCAGGGCTGCAGACGTACACTTATTACTGTCATTCATGTCTACACTTTCCTGAACAGCATTTTTCCTGCTACTGTTTGCTACTTCTTTTAAAGTCTGTAGAATCATTTTATTGTCCCTGTGAAACCTTGTAGGGGGAGGTAAGTCCATATCAGCACAGCAAATTTGTGCACTTCTGTAACCTTTGGCTGTACACCTCATAGCATAAGCAAGTTTAATATTTGTGTTATATACTCTCTGTTTAATTACGCCACAATTACAAACAATTCTTAATTTTGATGCACAACCTCTTCTAGCACGTTTCTCCTAAATTACCTTCACACCATTGTCGCCACGTTCCTTACACTGCAAAGCTTTATTCATTAGTTCAGACAGAGTAGAGAGTTCAACAGTAACACAGTCTGAATCAATAGTTGGCGTCTCAATATTACCAGCATTAATACTGTCAAGACCACTGTCCAAATATTTCAGTTTTAGCTTCGAAGCATTTGGAGTAGTTGAAGCTGATTAAGCGTTGTATCACGATGTATTTCAGTATTGGCAGAGTTAATCCGTTTGGTGAACGTATTTCCATAAAATTTCCTTTGTTTAATACCGAACTTCTTAGTTCTTCCCGTTACTTTGAAGTGAAATAAGAAACTCACGCACACCATTATTTCGCTGTAAACAAAATATTCCCGCCGAAACAACAGCAAACCATGACTAAACTCGCTGTATAAACAAAGGATAAGCAGCTGTAAAGCTTTCACAGGTTAGCCAACTTAAGGAACCAAAAAGTCATAAAAACGAAACAAATGAGAGCAAAACTTTATTTTTAACAGAGCTGACTGTGTGTCATGGGGACGTCGTGGTGTGTGCAGTCACTTTTAAATTCCTCTACTTTTGGTACTTTCTGTGGTCCATTTTCCTGGAAGTAAACTTTTCGTGGTTCAGGAAACTGCAGAGAATTAAGACTAAAATTAAAAAATCGATTTTTTGACAGTTGTTCAGGTAAAAGTCTCCTTAAGTAGGATCCAACAAGGTAATTTAGCGTCACTTTTGTTGCTGTTCCGGAGCAGTCAGCACGTAGCGTCCGCGTATTAGTGTCCACTCACACACAACCTCCTGCTAGGCACCATGTTGACGAAAGTCTCTAAGGCTCACGCAGTTATAGGATTATTTAATTTTCATTTCGTTTATTGAGAACTGAATGTAAAACCAGTTCGCTGCTAACCTGAAACAGGTGGCTATAATTAACGTGCAGATAATCACGGAAGACCAGCGTCGGCTGTAATTATCGAATGACGACGAAATTCGGTAGATATGCAACTGCTTTAGTGCGGGACTGATTTAATCTGGAAAACAAATTAGTTCCACCTTTGTCCGTCATGTTCAAATCTAGCGCCACACACCTTTTTTATGACGGTGTGACATCCATGCTGTCATTTGACAAGCCGTAACGTGAGTGAACAGTATGGCTTTCAAGAAGAGAGGCGTTGCTCTATTAGTGAAACTGTTTTATGTGAACGGCAGCGATTACAGTGCTGCACTGAGAGAGTATCGACGACTGAAAGATCTGAGGAGAGACCAGATGTCATTACATGGTTCAAAGAAGATGATAATGAAATTCTAAAGCATGCTGACCGCGCAGTACGCGCCCCGGGCATTGTCAGTGCTCGCGCAGTGTCACGGGAATTGTGCATGCCGTAGTCAACAGCACGGAAAGTTTTGCTGTCTATTTTACACTGGTATCCGTACAAGATCCAGATGGTGCAGCAGCTGAAGGGCACGGTGAATTCACAGAACTACCTAATTTGGTCTACTGTTAAACCGCGCGTTGTGCAAGAAGAGCCACTACAGTCTGCGTATGAGACTGTGTGGTGTGGATTCAGGAGCATCTTTATTCCCGGTCCGTTCTTCGTTGAGGAGGATACACCCAGAGGGCCTGTTTTAGATTAGCTGAGATTCATTTTTCGTTCCACAGACCCCCCCAAAAATTAGATTATTCTCGTGGTTGTGGAACATGTCAGAACGCACAACATAAAAAACATAAAATATTTGAATAGAATACTTACTACCTTGGTCATTTGTCAGGAGATAGTCACAATAGGTGAATACTTTACAGTAAACTGGAGCTGCTAGTATTTACAGAATTAATACTCTGTCAGAATGAAACTTCGTTATGCACCTTTAATAAATCTATCATACACAAAATACCTAATCTTGACTATTGTGAACAAGTGCTGTCAAAACTGAAATCTAACAGACATTTTTACTTAAGCTGGGCTAACAGTCCCTGTTAAGATATTCATCCGTACAATAGAAGGAGCTGCCTATCAAAAAGTCTTACAAACTCTGTATAAACCGTGCTTTATCTGAAACCAAGTTATTAACGGTTGCTGTAAATTTATTGATAATGTGTGTTCCTGAATATTGGACCCCTTTTTGGACCATGTTAAGTGTTTTACGTCTTTATGTAGATTGTTCTTATTCCTAGTATTGATACTATGGAATGAGTTATTCGTTGGAAACAGAACAAATTTCATTAAGAAATAAATACACTGAGGAGTGGTTGGAATACAAAGTTCCTTGAACAGGTTTCTACAAGATTTTCTTGAACTTAGGAGACGTCTGCACGTTATCGAGCCCCCTTGTAAAACATGTAATTCTTGCTCCGGAAGACCGCGACAGTGTGGAAACCACTGTTTTCATGAAAAATGTGACAACACCCCCAGGTCGCTCGCCCAGTAAAAGATGTGCTTAATGCAACCTTCCTCGTACGTATTATCTCCAGAGGTTTTCCAGACGAATGGCCTGCGAGATACCAAATCTGAATCCACATAACTTATGGCTCTGGGGATATCTAAAAGAATGCATTTACACGTTTACACGTTTGATCTCTACATGATCTGTAGGCCTGTATAGAGGAACGCTTTGCTCAGATCCCGCCGGAACTGCCTCTCACTTGGTTTTACGGATGCAGCATCTCGTCGACGTCTCGGGTACTAGTATTGAACAAACTGTGTAAGTGATAATTAAATCAAGACCAAAAGCTGTCTACAGGCGATGACAGACATCAACGGGGGCAGTTGAAAATGTGTGCCCCGACCGGGACTCGAACCCGAGATCTCCTGCCTACATGGCAGACGCTCTATCCATCGGAGCCACCGAGGGCACAGAGGATAGAGCGACTGCAGGGATTTATCCCTTGCACACTCACCGTGAGACCCACATTTCCAGCTTAATGTCCACACACTACATACGTAGTGCCCCTGCCCATTACACTCATTACTGGCGGCAGACAATCTTACCGAGTCCCATAAGTGTCCGGGCTTGGTAATGGATTGGTAATTAGGAGCTCATATTGTTAGCCAATAAACAGACTGTAATAATACATAGGACGTGTATTTTTTGCGCAAACATACACCTTTTCAAAAGGAACAATGCCTATTGACATTAACCCAATAAAGGTATGGTAAATTAGAATGTCAGTGGTCTTTGTCGCAGTATTCTATTGCAAGTCGTTTACGAGATATCGTGTTTTGAAAAGTTTCCACACACACACTCATCTGTGCTATTTAACCTGCGTAGTTACTACGTTATACTGTTATGTGTGCTTACAGCGTGCTTGTGTGTTCCTTGAGAACACTCTGACTTGCTGGTCAGTGTGTGACAGTCCAAGCAAGAGGTCGTAGATGTACGATGAGATTTAGGCAGTGCAGAAAAAGCCGACACCGCGTGGTGTATGGAGAGTGTAGGAAGAATGCAGTTTGTTCGTGTGTGGTGTATACGGCAAGATATTCCAATACATGTCAACGATCTCGGCAATAATTTGTCAACTTCTTCAACCAGTTACGTGAAAGTGGTAGTGCAGTACCTAGACAAAGTAACAGGAGGAAACAAGTGGCGACAGAAGAGGGAGAAATTAATATTCTTGCTGCTGTTGCAGTTAATCAGCACGGTAGCTCCTGTGCAATCGCACGAGGAAGTGTCAAGAGTCATGCAACAGTCCTAGGCATTCTCCATAGACATACGTTCCATCCCTATTACCTCTCTCTCTCTCTCTCTCTCTCTCTCTCTCTCTCTCTCTCCCCCTCTCTCCCTCTGGAAATGATTATGAGAACCGTGTTAACTTGTGTATGGGGGCTTTAAGACAAATACCCCAGATGTATCATGTATCTTGTTTAGCGATGAAGGCACATTTACCAATCATGGCTAGGTAAACCGCCGGAATGTGCACTATTGGTCTGTTAATAATCCCCGTTGGCTTCGTCAGGTGGAATGTGTGATGTGGGATAGTGAACCATCAGCTCGTAGGGTTAGTTTTGATAGACGAACACTGAATGTGCAGAAGTACAGCAGCCATCTTCCACGGATGCTAGAAGATGTCCCTCTGCAGACTAGGAGCAACCTGTCGTACCAGCAAGATGGCTGTGCAGCCCATAGTGCATAAAGTGCTACAACATGTCTTCATGAACTATTTCCAAATCATTGAACTGGACCCAGAGGACCTGTACCTTAGCTGTCTCATTCCCCAGATTTGACTCCTGTAGACTTTTTTATGTGGGGAGAGCTGGAAGACGCTGTTCGAAGACATACCAACTACGTCCGATAATGATATACGACGTATTACTGCAGCCTGCTCGGACATCTCCGCTGAAATGCTAGCACGTGTGCAGCAATCGCTTCATACCAGACCGGAAGCGTTGGTAATTTTGCTGCCGATGGTAACTTTGAACACAACCTGTGATGTTCAATTGTCTCGTTACTGGTCAGAATCCACATAACTAGTGTATGCACCTATGTTGTTCTTTAGCGTGTGCGACCACAGGTATATACAAAAGTCGGTGTGGGCCTTCTCAAAATACAGTGTCTCGCAAACGACATGCACTAGAATCCTGCAACAAACACCACTGACATTCCAATTTACGCTATTTTTAGCTTGTTAATTTCAACAGTCATTGTCCATTTTAAAAAAAAAATGTATTTTTGCACAATAATACACTTTCTAAGTGTTATTACAATCTTTTGATTGACTAACAATACGAGCCCCTTACTACCGATCCATTATGCGAAAACCGCACGTCAATAGCACTTTCCATTTCCGCAATATTTTCGGTGCAACTTTTTGGTGATTTACCCTTTATGTATTTAGGTATGTATCTGTAGTAAGTGCTGCTGATGGCCTGGAAGCGTCCAGTATTTATACAAATAACTGAGACTAGTAGTTCAAATGGTTCAAATGGCTCTGAGCACTGTGGGACTTAGTCTGAGGTCATCAGTCGCCTAGACTTAGAACTACTTAAACCTAACTAACCTAAGGACATCACACACAGCCATGCCCGAGGCAGACTAGTAGTGACACTATAGGAAGGGTACGCGAGTAAGAAGTATCGTAAATTCAGTAGTTAAAATGCAGTAAGCGTATTCATTAATTAATATTACTTCGAAAGATAAAACGATCTTCTGACAATAAAACATGAACTGACATACAATATGTGGAATTAAATCCATACTTAAAATCCATATAAAACGTTTAAAGAGTAACAACAGAAAGCACCTAGCGTGGAAAAGTAAAAAACACGTAGTTGTATAAACACCAGAATAAAATGTTTAAAAGTGACATGACATCGCCCGCATCTCGTGGTCGTGCGGTAGCGTTCTCGCTTCCCACGCCCGGGTTCCCGGGTTCGATTCCCGGCGGGGTCAGGGATTTTCTCTGCCTCGTGATGGCTGGGTGTTGTGTGATGTCCTTAGGTTAGTTAGGTTTAAGTAGTTCTAAGTTCTAGGGGACTGATGACCTAATATGTTAAGTCCCATAGTGCTCAGAGCCATTTGAACCATTTTTTTTGACATGACATCTGTAGGACGAAGCATTTCAGCATCAAAAAACAATTAAACATAACCGTAAGTGTAAGATAATTAACAAGACAGTGACTGTTAGTTAAAATCTCGATAGTCGATACGTTTGGTGTGGAATCTCAGTGGCGCCGCTTCATGGCTTCTCTTTAAGACGGTTTTGTTTTCCTGTGGTGGAGCTTGTGGAAGAAGGCCCATGCAGGTGGCCGGGGCACACCACCGCAGGTCTGGTTGCTGCGGCACTCGACGCTGTTCAAACCAGTAGGTTTCTGAGTACATCAGAATAAGCATTCAGCTTAAACTCATTCTGTTCATTCAGCAGTAATCCCGGTTGCCGTTTTCTGTGTACGTAAATTTCTATTTCGCCAGTAGATTCAATAATTGTCTTCTTGGTGCCTTATGCAACAGTTTCATATTATCCTCTATATTTCCTGACACATGTTTTTCTTTGTCCAAATATGTACCGAATGCGCTCTTATCTTGGCTATATGTGTGATCCCTAAAATGACTCTTTAAATTCCCTCTCGTCCGACCGATGTAAAACTTTTTCAGAGTCTTCGCAGTTGATCTTCTAAATATTTGTTGCTGTTATTTGTGCAGTTCTGTCGGAAAATGCACCATTGTACGACATAGCAACAAACTTCTTGCCATCTGGATCTATTTTCTCCTTCTTTCCATGTATTTTTGACTTTAGTTTGTTTTAAAAAAAATGTCGTGTGACTAGGGCCTCCCGTTGGATAGACCGTTCGTCGGCTGCAAGTCTTTCCATTTGACACCACTTCGGCGACTTGCGCGTCGATGGGGATGAAATGATGATGATTATGACAACACAACACCCAGTCCTGAGAGGAGAAAATCTCCGACCCAGCCGGTAATCGAACCCGGGCCCATAGGATTGATATTCTGTCGCGCTGACCACTTTTTTTAAAAATCTCATTTTGATCTATATTGGTCGATGAGTTTGTTCGTGGCGGACGTCCAATGACAGCCGTTCAGGTTCTTTGTTGATCCGTTCACTCAGTTTTTTTATTACAGAGGGTAGCTAACCCTCTGACCGAGCACGCTGAGCTACCATGCCGGCACCACTCAGCTACCGGGGGCTGACTTTAGTCTGTTATAAAGTCTCATTAAATCACGGTCCTTATACACGTTTGCCCTCGCTACTTGTTTAGTGACATTTAATTCTCCCACTTCGTCGTTACGAGTGAGTGGTTGTTCTAGCTCTGAAGTATGTCCTTTTATGCTTCGTAGGGGGAGAGGAGTGGCAGAATTTCGCCTTTATATCATGTCATGTGAATGAACAGGATGAGTTTAACTATGTGGTATCGATGTTCGATACCACACTTGTTAGGGGTTGCTGTTATCGACCGCGGTCCGTACTACAGTAGTATCGCTGGACCCGCGAGTCGCGACCAGCGCCGCTAGCGCCGCCCCGCGGCTTGTATCAAGTTTCTACTGAGCTCCCGTCCAGTCTTGCTCGGGAAGTCCAGTAGTAAAGTAGCATAGCCTAAAGCTGATAGGAAGCATCCTCTAACAAGGTGCTTAGTAAAGTATGGCCTAAGTGAAGCCTCAATAGCTATCTGTGTATAATTATATGTACGCAGCGAAGATGAATCCTGTACAACCAGTTAAGTACAATAAATATTATTTTTTACCAACGACTTCTAATTATTTTAGTCGTTGCACGCAGATCCAGACCATGCAGCCAGCACCTTATTGACGTTACTGACAAACCTGCTGTGATTTATATGTTTCTATTTAGCATTGGCCACCAGTCAACATAGGCGACGACTCGTTCGTCGTCATCATAAAGAACCTGAACGCTTATTTTGAGGCATTCAGAATCCTTCTAGTCTGAACAGCGTATCGCGCCGCAGCAGCTTGGCGCTTGCTGGTGTGCACCGGCCACCACTGGCGAGGAGACTTCTGGCCTTCTTCCACAAGCTCCGCCACAGGAAAACAAAAACTTCTTACAGAGACGCCACGAGGCAGCGCCACTGAGGTTCAGACCCGAATGTATCATCGACTATCGGGATTTTAATTAACAGGACTATCTTGTTTATCATCTTACACTTACGGTTAATTTTAATTGTTTTGTCGTGCTAAAAGATTTCGATTTATAGATGTAATGTGAGTTTCAAACTTTTTATTTTGATTTTTACACAATTTTGTGTTATTTACTATGCAAGGGTGGGAGCTTTCTGTTATTACTCTTTAAACGTTTATGTGGATTTTAAGTATGGATTTAATTCCACATGTTACATGTCAGTTCATGTTCTATTGTCACACGCTCATTTTGCTATAAGAAGTAATTTTAATTATTCATTACGCATACTACATTTTAAATATTGATTTTACGTTACTGGTTACACACGTGCCACTGGGTGTTGTGTGATGTCCTTAGGTTAGTTAGGTTTAAGTAGTTCTAAGTTCTAGGGGACTGATGAGCATAGCTGTTAAGTCCCATAGTGCTCAGAGCCATTTGAACCATTTTGAACACACGTGCCCCAGCTCTATAGTACCCTCAACTGGCCTCAGTTGTTTGTATAAATACTGAACGCATCGTGGCCATTATCAGCACGTACTACGTACCTAGTTATACAGATTCTGATGTTGATACCTACATCAGGTTATTATTATGGTATGTATCGCTGATATACATGGCTGTTAATCATGTTAATATTTTTTATTTTTCTTACGTTTCACCAGGTTTGTAGATTTTGCTTCAGGTAATTGAACATAGTTACACCACTGTTCTATTTGAAACAAATCTGAAGATGACAATGGACGAAATTTGAACTGTACAGTTTATGTGATCAAGAAGGATCTTTACAAATGAAGTACCATCACATTATCGCGGACTCGTTTACACACTATAACTTCAACTGATAAAAGGCTTGCAACAGCATTCCTTTTGGCTATTGTTTTCGCTGTTCCTTTTGAAATGCACTGCGCAACCTCTGTAGAGTCTTCACATACACTCCTGGAAATGGAAAAAAGAACACATTGACACCGGTGTGTCAGACCCACCATACTTGCTCCTGACACTGCGAGAGGGCTGTACAAGCAATGATCACACGCACGGCACAGCGGACACACCAGGAACCGCGGTGTTGGCCGTCGAATGGCGCTAGCTGCGCAGCATTTGTGCACCGCCGCCGTCAAGTGTCAGCCAGTTTGCCGTGGCATACGGAGCTCCATCGCAGTCTTTAACACTGGTAGCATGCCGCGACAGCGTGGACGTGAACCGTATGTGCAGTTGACGGACTTTGAGCGAGGGCGTATAGTGGGCATGCGGGAGGCCGGGTGGACGTACCGCCGAATTGCTCAACACGTGGGGCGTGAGGTCTCCACAGTACATCGATGTTGTCGCCAGTGGTCGGCGGAAGGTGCACGTGCCCGTCGACATGGGACCGGACCGCAGCGACGCACGGATGCACGCCAAGACCGTAGGATCCTACGCAGTGCCGTAGGGGACCGCACCGCCACTTCCCAGCAAATTAGGGACACTGTTGCTCCTGGGGTATCGGCGAGGACCATTCGCAACCGTCTCCATGAAGCTGGGCTACGGTCCCGCACACCGTTAGGCCGTCTTCCGCTCACGCCCCAACATCGTGCAGCCCGCCTCCAGTGGTGTCGCGACAGGCGTGAATGGAGCGACGAATGGGGACGTGTCGTCTTCAGCGATGAGAGTCGCTTCTGCCTTGGTGCCAATGATGGTCGTATGCGTGTTTGGCGCCGTGCAGGTGAGCGCCACAATCAGGACTGCATACGACCGAGGCACACAGGGCCAACACCCGGCATCATGGTGTGGGGAGCGATCTCCTACACTGGCCGTACACCACTGGTGATCGTCGAGGGGACACTGAATAGTGCACGGTACATCCAAACCGTCATCGAACCCATCGTTCTACCATTCCTAGACCGGCAAGGGAACTTGCTGTTCCAACAGGACAATGCACGTCCGCATGTGTCCCGTGCCACCCACCGTGCTCTAGAAGGTGTAAGTCAACTACCCTGGCCAGCAAGATCTCCGGATCTGTCCCCCATTGAGCATGTTTGGGACTGGATGAAGCGTCGTCTCACGCGGTCTGCACGTCCAGCACGAACGCTGGTCCAACTGAGGCGCTAGGTGGAAATGGCATGGCAAGTCGTTCAACAGGACTACATCCAGCATCTCTACGATCGTCTCCATGGGAGAATAGCAGCCTGCATTGCTGCGAAAGGTGGATATACACTGTACTAGTGTCGACATTGTGCATGCTCTGTTGCCTGTGTCTATGTGCCTGTGGTTCTGTCAGTGTGATCATGTGATGTATCTGACCCCAGGAATGTGTCAATAAAGTTTCCCCTTCCTGGGACAATGAATTCACGGTGTTCTTATTTCAATTTCCAGGAGTGTATGTAGTGCTGTAATGGTGGTTTCTGGTTCCAGCAAATCAACGAGGCGGACTCCGTTCTGTGCCAAAAGCCTGCGGCCATGTTTTTTTCCCACTCAAAGCGCTGCACGGAACGTATTCAGCAGTGGGGAAAGACGGGTGTGGGACAAGGGGAGGGGGGACGGAGGAAACGGAGCTTATGGCTGTATGTTTCCATTTCATTGATTGGGCTTTGGTCTCTGGCTAATAGTAGTCGAGCAAAGTCTCGTCACCAGTCCCGAGTTCGGACATAAAACCTTCTTGATCCTGGCTGTGACGTTGGAGATCAGTGCACACGTCCTTGCGCTGTTGTGTTTGTGCTGCATTCAGGGATTTGGGAAGCCACCTCGCGGGCGCCTTTCCTAGATTAAGGTGTTCGCGCACTAGGCAGTGCAGAGTGCTTCTGGCATCCTGTCGCCGCATTCAGTTCCGTAAATGTGAGGCACCTATTCTCCCGAATATGCTTTCCCACTCCTGAAATGTTGATTGGTCGTACCACAGTCACTCTGCCAGAACTGGCTGACGTGCGGCTACCTTTCAGTCATCCACCAAGCTGCCCACGACTCTACGTGATGGTGCGCGCTGTCCACACGCTGTCACCACTCGCCTTTGAACATCCGCAGTGTTCTCATCCTTCTTCCACAGAAACCACGTCGTCCAGTGCTGTCCTTAACGATCGCACATTATGTTGTTCGCTCACGTAATGACAGCTGTTGGAAAAATGGGCTCTACTGCTAAGGAATTACTCGCCTGGTGATTGTGCTGCCACCTGCGGTTAAACCAGAGTACTACATTCTTACAACTGTAATGATGCGTCAGATGGCGCACCATGAATGATGTGACAAAGTAAAGCCTAAATACATAAGCGCAGCCCCTCATCTTATGAATTTCTGTATCACGATGGAGTATTTTTGTGATGAGAGAGACATTCCCCGAGTTTTTGGGTTTCTGAATTGTGAGCGTTTTCAAATGTGATGATATTCATGTCGTTAGTTGTTCGGAGACTGAAGCCACTGCATACTCTATGATCTTGCGTCTCCCAGAGTACTTTCCCACGCAATCCATCTATTCCTCCAGTTATGACTGCGGTCTGCGTCTACACTGGCAGCGGGAGTCATGCTCTGTGAGACTTTTAAACGACACGCTTGCTCGTACTGAAGGCGACTTGACTCAGTGCAATAACTTATAACAAAAATTATAGGAAAAGAACTAGTGTTTGATGGAAAGATCACAAGGTCCTCGTTTCTCTTTAATTGCATCTCAGACCTACACACTATTCAACTGCAAAATATACTGATGGAAAAAGTTGCAACATCATGAAGGACTTGTGCGACTTAACGAAAGATGGTAGGTGTGTTTCTGCTACTGAAAGATTATGTCTGTTCAAATTTCGCTCCAGTCGTGTAATAGTGGCGCTCGTAACGCCACTATGAGGATGGAAATCAGATTTGTTATAAATACACGCTATAAGAGTCTTGAGCGTTAGTTACCTTTGAGATAGGATGTGGTGACTCGATGTTAGCCAAGAATGCCTTCAGGTCGACAAAAACACCATTATCTACATCTCACTGAGTTTGAATGACGTCATGTAAAAGGGCTACGAGAAGCTGGATGTTCCTTCTACGGCCGGAACGTAGCAACTATTGATGACTGCTGTGAGCGGTGGTCAAAAGAATGTACAGTCGGAAGAAGACCGGACTCTGTTCAGCCACATGGCACTACCGAGAGGGAAGACCATCTCGCTCGGCGTATGGCTCTGGCGCATCGTACTGCATCTGCAATAGCATTCTGAGTGATACACTATAGTGACAGAACGAACTGTTACAAATCTGTTACTTCAAGGACAACTCTGAGCCAGACGCACCATTTACGACTTCAGTCGTATGAAGCGAGAGCTTATTGGAGGGCAGGGTGGAGGTCTGCTGTGTTTTCTGACGAAAGTTGGTTCTCCCTGAATGCCAGGCATGGCCATGTGTTGGTTAAGAGGAGACCAGTCGAAGGCCTGCAAGCAACCTATCTGCGTGCTAGACACACTGCACCTAAACCTGGAGTTATGGTTTGGGGTGCGATTTCGTATGACAGTAGGATCACTCTCTTAGTTATCCCACGCACCCTGACCGCAATTTTGTATTTCAATCTGGTGATTCGATCTTTTGTGAGCTGCCATTCATGAACAGCATTGCAGGAGAACGCACGCCCACATATCGCTGTTGTAACTCAACATCTTCTACAGACTGTCGACATGTAGCCTTGGCCTGCTCGATCACCAAACCTGTCATAAAATCGAGCACATATGGGACAAAATCGAATGACAACTCTAGCGTCGTCCACAAACAGCATTAACCGCCCCTATATTGACCGACCAAGTGTAACAGGCATGGTACTCCATTCCACAAACTGACATACGGCACCTGTACAGCACAAAGCATGCATGTCGGCATGCTTGCAATTAACATTCTAGCCGTTACACCGGTTATTAATGTACCAGCATTTCATATTTGCAATGGCTTATCTCGCTTACATTAAGCTGTGGTATTGCAATGTCAATCACTCTTGTAACCTAGACAAATACCGACATTTAATTACACATTAATTACTGTTTTGGTGCTGCTCCTTTCTTTCCGTCAGTGTATCAGCTTTTGGCGGTCATTGTTGACGAGCCCCTTACTGTTTCCCCGAAAGATTCGCGTCCAGAATGCATGGTATTCAGTCGAAGTGGTTGTTGGCGAAATGTTGTCGCCTTTTTGCGCACTGTGGTGGGTGTTCATAACGAGATAACTTCGAAACCTGGAGAATTCGGTCGTAATGCTACAGTTCATGAATTGATACAACACAGCACAAAATCGTCTTTACAGGTCTATGCATCACTCGAGGCAATGGCTATTCTGCATCAGTGAGACAGTGTGATTGGTTGCTACTGGGAACCACGATGAATATGGATAACGATATTAAAACATGACATCACTCACCGATTCACAAATTTCAAAACGTGATCTTTGATTTCTTCCGATAAATAAAAATATAGAGAAAAAAAGTGTTCGGTATATTATTTGCGAAAAACGAGAAAGAAAGCATCACAGGCAAGGAATAAGAAAAAACAATACTTCTGCAAATAAGTGGTAAAAATGGACAGAAAGAATATCACTCTTTATTATTTTGCACGCACTCTTTATAAGTGAATAGTTACACGATACAAATTTGTAACAGGCACTTTAGATGCACAATGAACATCTGTATTAAGTACAACACAAATCACAATAAAATTAGAAAAATAAGTAAAATTACAAAAGTAAGTCAAAACAGCTATACTTTAGAATAACAAGGTAATTAGTAAAATTATCACAGATAACACTGAATAGTGCATATTCTCTTGTTAACAGATTACATTTCAACTGTGAGCCGGACCGAGACTCGAGCTCGGGACCTTTGCCTTTCGCAGGCAAAAAGGCAAAGGTCCCGAGTTCGAGTCTCGGTCCGGTACACAGTTTTAATCCGCCAGGAAGTTTCATATCAGCGCACACTCCGCTGCAGAGTGAAAATCTCATTCTAGATTACATTTCATTCAAGCGTAGAGGATTCTTGGTAACTAATGTCTCTTGACTATCGGGAACCAACTTTTACAGCGTTTTGTAACATTGTAAGATAGCTACAAGTAGACATTTCCAAGAATAACACAAAAGTGCTGAAACTGGAGTAGTTTTTGAAGGCACAATACGTGAATAATTAGTAGGAAAATATATAAAAATACATACAGGGAAACATTTTAACAACGTCTTTTTATAGACAGTAGACATGTACAGAACGCGTAACGCCCGTTACTACAGTGCACACGCGCCATTAAGCACAGCCTTTTGATCCACCAAAGGCTGGCAGTCTTTGTGACACACTCTATGTGCGGATGTGGTCAACAGTAGGACACTGAAGAGTCCTACACATATGTGTATTTTCGATTTCGTGCAGTTTTCAAGCGTTGCGTCAAACACGTGCTAACCTAGTGTGACGATTTAAATTAGAATATACTATACACCCGCAGATTAGGATTTTATACTTGTTCCGACTATTCACAGCCGCAGTACACAAAATTTGTGTAAAATTAAAAGTTACACCTCATTTTAACGGTACAGGTACTACACGAATCGAAAGGAAAGGAAAGGATACATATAAACTCTCGTGTGTGCTACGAAACTAAGGGCGACCTAGTTTTTATAAAAGATGCACTACTGCTGATCAAAAGTTTGTTGTTTATTCGGTGAATCACCTCTTTACAATCATTAAAATATATGTTTCGCTTGGGATAATAGAACAGAGGTGGTCTGATATTCTGCTGATGGAACTAGAAACTGATTGTCGCAGCACTTCTCGGATAACAGCAGTCTGTGGAAACTACGTTCTTGAGGTTATTTGAAATGCTCTGACCAATGTTCAGTCTTTCAATTATAACAAAATGGAGATTATAAATAAACGTAAGAGTATAAACAGTACTAAATGTGTTCTGTCAAACGGTAACATCCAAGGTTCAGTTTAACCGAAATTTAATATAAACGCTCTGTGATCCAACTTATCTCTCAAAGTAGAGTAAAAATAATTTTAAAATTAAGTACAGGTCATTCATTAGAACTGTAGAAACGAAATTTGTTCGGCTCTATTAGAGCTGTGACAACCGCAATGGAATTTGTACAATACAGTTGGCGAAGTACGTACGGGACAACATAGCGGTTATTAAAGGATGGAAGCTAATTAGTCCTAGGAATCCTCCTCAGAGTAAGAAATGTGTGTGTTTAAGTACTCATCAGTCGTTTATCTGCAAGATTCTCCCAAAATATTTAAGAGGTGATAGAAGAAATTGTTACATGTAAAGCGCCACGCAAATGCTGCATTTACATGGTGATAAGTAGCGAGCGCTTGATTGATCGCTGGATAACGACTAGCAGCGGAGGGATACGTAGAGCTCTGGTGGCGGCTTCGTCGTCATGCACGGTCACGCGGTAACTGTGCTTGCGGATATCCACGTAACGTATGGGAAAGCAGAGAGAGATGCTTATTAGAACGTTACGTATCCCCCATCCCATCCCTTGGCCGTCACGACAACCTGGTCTGGCATGTTAGCGTATTTTCTGGAGGATATATACTGTGTACGATACCCTGACTGGCTCTCTTTTCGTGACGAGGCTCACTGCCGAGCATCTGGGAGTGACCGTCAATGATTGTAAAGATACTATGGCTTGTGGTCTCAGATGGTGCTGGCGAAGACTTGTTTGAGCTTTTATTTCAAAATCAGCACGAAATGGAGGGTAGTGACCGTCATTGGCGTCTCTCGTCTCTATGGTAACTGCCGCCAAGGGCAAACTCTCCTCCCCCCCCTCTTTCAATCTCTCCCTCTCCCCCTCCCCCACCCCTACCCCTTCCTTCTTCTTCGTCTTTTAAAGCGACGCATTTCAGTCTTTTTTTTTTTGTGCGATACAATTCGAAACGCGGAAAAACACACAACCCAAAACCGACTTGCTTGCAACAATAATGCGAAGACATTTTCATTGTCGACCACTGCAAACTCGTAACAAACAAAACAACAAACGCAAAATTATACTCCTTACACGTTCATTCCGTTGCCTGCGTTTGCTTAATAGGAGTGGCTTCACAGAGTAACAAAGAACAAGAAACGAGCGAAGCTGTACCAGATATAATCGAATCCGAATCTCTTCAAGATTTCATTTCATTCGTCTCCGATCCCTTTCGGTTTCAGTCCCCTCGAATGTCAAATATTTTTTAACTATATGCTAGGGCAGCTTATTGTCTGTATCGGGTGAAACGATTAAGCGTGCTATCGACTGAAGACTAAGGTAATAGCATGCTGATGTGATAGTATACTGTCGTGGGGGCAATCATCGAAACATGCAGATGCTAATTCAGGAAAGAGTCCTCTTTTAAGATCTTCGAGCCGAGAAACTGAGCAGAAGAGACATAACGAATTGATTGTATCTTACTGTTGGCTTACTATGAAAAATGGCTCTAATTGTGATCGTGTTGGAGCTGGCCAAGTCCTCAGTTAGGAGTTTCGGGGGACGGTGCGGGGGGCGCGCAAGAGCTAACAGATGCGGTGGGACCGCTACGTGTTACTAAATTTAAAACCGTAGTACGCTCGGTGTACACCACGAGCTACATGTAAAATAATTCATTGCCAGTCCACTATTCAGGTATAGACTCCATCGACACCGGCATCCGATACGGATGACAAACAAGCAAATGTATATCTACAACGCAATACTAGTAATATATTGTATATGTAACAGTAGAAACATGATGTTTCTTACATATTGCACAAGTCTACAAGCACACATACACATTATATATAATCTGGCGTTTCGAAATTCCCGTTTCAGAGTTCTAGGACTTGTGGAAGCGAGTGAGTACAAAATATTTTAAATAGGAACCCATGTCCGGAAACCTCATTGAACGACGCTAGAGAGCGTCAAAGTTATGGGAGGTGACGCATGTAAGTGTATGTATATGCAGGGTGATTCCGTGATGATGTTAAAAACTTGCAAGGATGATGGAAAAGGATAAATGTATCAATCTGAGGTAAGGTCCGTGTACCAGAAATTGACAGTTACAAGCGAAAACCGTTCTGATACCTCAAAATGTGGAATGCATGTACTGGTAATGTTGTTGGTAAGACTGTAGGGTAGGAAACTTTCAGAGGTGGTGGTATGGACTGGAACAAGGAAAAAAATATCCAGGAGAGATCGGCTCTAAATTACATGCCTCAGGTGCTACGAGCAATTGTTCAAGAAACACGTCTACTCTGTTGAACAACTGCTCATGCCTCTTAAGGTATGCCTCTTAGAGCCCACGTTCAAAAAAATGGTTCAAATGGCTCTGAGCACTGTGGGACTTAACATCGGAGGTCTTCAGTCCCCTAGAACTTAGAACTACTTAAACCTAACTAACCTAAGGATATCACACACATCCATGCCCGAGGTAGGATTCGAACCTACGACCGTAGCGGTCGCGCGGTTCCAGACTGAAGCGCCTAGAACCGCTCGTCCATTCCGGCCGGCTGCCCAGGTTCACTAAACATTTGTTTTTGCTTTTGTTCATGCCAGCACCTCTGAAAGTTGCCTACCCTGCAATCCCAACAACAACAGTATGAGTACATGTATTCCACTGTCAGAGGCATCAGAAGAGTTTTCACGTATAGCTTCCGACTCTCATTTCCGTTACAATGCTCCCTACCTCAAATTGATTCATTTACCCTTTTTCCATCATTTACAGGCGCCGACGACTATAACTTAGACGCTACGTAGTGTCGTTGGATGACTTCTCCGGACATGGGTTCCTATTAAAAATATTATGTACTTACTCCCCCTACATGTCTTAGAAGTTAGTAACGGGAATTTTCCGACACCCTGTACATACTCGTGTATTTCTGCCCTTATATTCTAACTGTCGAATTGCGGTGCTCAGAACGTACAGTGAGTGGAGGTCAGAGATGTACCTTGATATCAAAGAAAATAAGAGACCTGTTTATCATTTCTACGCTTTCATTCCGTGGCAGAAGTGACCACTGTGACCAGGACTTGTGGTTGTTTAGTGTTTGACAGCTGCAACGTGTACGTCGATGAATTATGTACTGCAGAGATGGGTCAGATGCTTAATCTTATCTTATCACATGGACATGGTTATGATTAGATTTTAAATATCGACAGGGTTCTACGATTTATGGATCCACATCAGTTTTGACATTACACACATTTTGTAATTGACACTGCACGTTACTTGATATGGACATGCATAATATACCACCAATTTTGTTTTTACTGTCATGTGTACCAAATGTTGATATTTGGGAGAGATCGATATGTGTACGTTTGTTTGTTTGCTCTCTCTATCAGATGTCACTAACGATTGGCTGTCTGCACGAATAGCGGGCTGGCAATTATCATATTGACCTCTACAATTCTGTAATAATCGTTTATGAACATTACAACGAAAAACAAGACTTCACAGATCCATGCGTTAGAACCTCGTTGGATTAGAAATTCAGTCCAGTGACAACCGTGTATTTTATACCTGACTATAGACGGCGTTGAAGTCACTAAGAAAAGAAAAATCTGGTACAGCGTTAAGAATCTGGTGTTACTGTAGCAGGCGGTATTGTTGCGTATTGACAGTCCTGATTAGAAGCTACCAAGGTACTGTTATTCTGTAGCAGGGGCCCATTTAGAGACTGACTGTGATATAAGTGGAACAAGAGGTGGACAGCAAGAGCCGAATCAGCTATTTAAGTGCGCCGTGTACTAACGTGACTCCCCTTAGCGTTAGTGCCACTAGATCGCATGCGGGATTTCACCAGAAGCGTACCGCCGACTCCGTACGGAGAGGAAAAACAGCATGGTTCATAATACGAGGTGCGTTTGCTCCTGCGCGTGACAAAGAACGCCGGAATTTACGCCATAGAGCGCTCTTGTAAGACTAGCGCAACCTCCACAGAGTGAGAAGAACAGTACCTCGCCACAAATGCATCTAAGCTACCTACAGAGAAAACCAATTTGAGGGATGCCATAAAATTGCTACAGTAACTGGACCATTTACAACACAATGGGTCATTAATTCGAGCCGCGATAAGAGATGAGATGAGTCTCTCTGTAACTGTCTCTCAATCAGAGTTCCGCGAAAGGTCGCTGCAGCTGCATCATCTGGGCGATGTGAGGAGAGGCCGTTTCGAGGCGTTCTCCAGGTATGTTCGTTCAAGATAACCATTTTTTCTGTCATTTTGCAACGCAGCTATGCGCAACGCAAATCCCACGTATACGCGCAACGTTGTCTTAGCTTTGTGTCATGGACCGCATCTTTTACGCCGAATAATCGATTACTGTATTCTTTCCCATTCACATTTCCAGGAGGATCTTGTACCAGGACTGCATGCTATCCAGTTGCTCGCGTTTCGCAGCACGAACTATTGTGAAACAGAAACCTTCCTGCGTGCACGAAGAAAATGTAGACCTACATGCATGGTGCTTCATTAGATGATGTGTGCGTATCATACAGCCCGGCACGACTATGTACATCTAATATAGATTACAATATTATTAGTAAAATTCCATCTCTGGTGAACTGCTCGACAGTGGAAAACACAGTGGTATTCGCGTGACATGTAGCTAAGTCCCCCATACCTATTACGGCGTTAGCAAACACACGTCACAGTCGAATTGTCCTTGACAAACTATCTGTCGTCATGTACTACTCTGAACGCACACCATTTCTGAAATCACAACCGAAGTGTGTTCTCTGCATCCTTTAATTATATAAATCTGAACTTTCGCATAATGTTCGTATCATCACTGTTTTGTTACACTCGCAATAGCTAATATTGGTTCAAATGGCTCTGAGCACTATGGGACTCAACATCTTAGGTCATAAGTCCCCTAGAACTTAGAACTACTTCAACCTAACTAACCTGAGGACATCACACACACCCATGCCCGAGGCAGGATTCGAACCTGCGACCGTAGCAGTCCCGCGGTTCCGGACTGCAGCGCCAGAACCGCTAGACCACCGCGGCAGGCCAATAGCTAATATTAATTTCGGTTATTTGTAGTATCATATCATCTGCCTTGCTTCATCATCCTCGTACATCATCAGTCAAAGAAATATCATTCTTTGACCGACACTGGTAAAACTGAAGTTAACTAAAGTTGACCAGAATTAATACAAACCGGTGATAGCTACGCCTTTCGAGTAGTGCATAATGAAAAAAGGACATTTTTTTCATAAACACTGAAATTTTGTTGCGGTTTTTGCCACCTATGGCAAATATAAATAATTTAGATAGTGAGTGTTGAGAAAGAACCTGTAGATCCCGATTGATGTAAAGCTGGATGGTTATTTCGAAAATTAAACCTTTGTAGACCTAAGCGTAAGTTAAAATTCACCCCAAGATTCTATTTTCATTCACGCAGAATATATACTACAGTGAAATTGGAGGAGCCTCTTGAAACACCCTGTTCTATGGCAAAAAATAGTTGGGTGCAAGGCAGCGTTATGGCATAATGTGAAATTCAACGACACATGCACTGATTCAGGCTTGCGTATACGGGATGATGCTATTTACAACTTGTGATGTGTCAGCACAACTTTCTCTGTGCTACTGGATCCACGACCCTCGAGTTATTACACACGAACGTCACCAAAACCAACATGGTGCGTGTGTTGTAACCCAGCAACCAGGGTTATCTCCTCAATTCCAAAGAATCAGAGGCAGTGGCCACCACATCATCCTATTATTCAGCACCTCTACGACAGTTTTTGGCTGTAGATAGCATTGCACAGATCAACTGTAAGCAATACGCGCGTGACCCCACTAGCTCACATTCTGTTCCTGTTGTATTCAATATAGCAAGCAGGTTGGGGTTTTCACAGCCATGTGAAATTCGTCATGGAAAATGGTCGTCAAACTGATGCAACTCGATGAACTTTAGGAATCAATTGCCGCAGCTGGGGTTGCTATCGAATATTGAGCCCAAAGATAACGTGTTGCTATAGTGGTGGGCGAAGGACTCTGCACTTTTGGTCTACAGCTGTCTGATCAGCAACACTGTACCGACGCCCTGAGTTCCTTTACAAGTCTAGCCCTCTGCCGTCTAATGGAGTGAGGACATGTGGCACTTAATGGCAATCTGACTGCTAGTTGTTGAGCTTAAGCTGGACAGACTTCTTGCTCCCGTTCCACAGAATTAGGCTGTGCACCATTATTGGATTTCACCGCCTCTATTCCTTTCCTCAGACACTCGTGGGTAACATCACAAATAACATTACAGTACACTAGCTCTCAGGGCAGTAATTCACAAATTGTCAGGTCACACAAGAATTCCGACAAAGAGGGGTGCATTGACAGACTCGTCCTTATGCGCGGCCACCTAGAGATACCGTTCAGAAAAAATGGACATTTCACACAGCAGATTAACAGGGCACTGGCAGTTAAAAAAAATAAAACAATAATCAGGTAACGGATAAAAAATCTTTAGCTTTCCTTCCTTTTGCGTTTAAAATGGCAAGAACCCTCTCTAAATTTCAAGTGAAAGCGATTTTTCATCCACTAAGATTGCAGACCTTTTGGGATCGGTAAGGGCCGACTTGTTATTGAGGAAGTCCGGAATTTACAAAATATTTTGTCAGTGTGATATGGTTTGCATAGGACAGACTACACGCACTGTGAAAGAACGCTGCACTAAGCATCAACGTCGCGTTCGCCTTTTGCAACCAAGCAAGTCCGCTACAGTCAAACATTGCATTTCCACTGGACATTCAATGGAGTATGACAGACCTGTGATTCTCACCACAGTTACATCCTTTTGTGACTCCATTATTAAAGAATCCGCGGAAACAGGCCTGGTGGAAAATGTAATGAATCGTGATAGCGGCTACCAGTTGGACAAGGCGTCGAACCCCATCACCTCTACGATTCGTTGTAATCGAAGACAACAGAGTGCGCAAACGGCCGCGCAGAACGGTAACACAAGGACAGCCGAGTTCCGCGGTTCCACCAGTGAGGGCGCTGCCATCGGAAGTGTGCTCCGTCTGTCAACTTTAATTTTGACACATGCACGGAATACCCGCTGCGCGCTATTTGTGACGGAGGGGAGCAAGTCTTTGTCAGTCACTGACGGCTCATCTCAAGACGATAGAAAGGTGTCCAGTCGAAATATCGTGCGATGAATTAAACAACGACCGGCTACAAGCCCAAAGTTTGTTAAACATTCAGTTCGACGAGAAAATTTTACAGTTCACAGCAACAGAGATAAACTGCTAGAGCAGAAGAGTTCATAAATTTGAATACAGATGTGATCCAAGAGAAAATATGTTTAAGGCAATTATGAGACACCGATAAAAAGGATACCCATGCCCATTTCGTATCAAGCACTGAATTAAAGACCTAACAAGTTTTTTTTCCTGTAACGGGAATTACTGGGTGCTGAGTTATTTCATTCTCAAATGATGTGCAAGCAGTTGCACGTATGGACTGTGATAGAAGATACTTTGTGACTGATGCAGACAGCCTTCACTGCACATCCCAGCACTGAGCGAGACTGTGACCTCTGTAGTGAGAGATCACACTACAGTTAAATTGTTTCGTAATCAGCGGTGGATACGTTACATTCTTAGCTCGAAGCTAGCAGTTAAGATGTAACATGGAGGAACTTTCAAGAAACAAGACAATAAGCAAGGCGGCAGGTCGCTAGGAGACGCAGTAGCAGAAGAGCTTGAGGTGGAAGTCGGAGATGCAGGCGCTCTGGTTGCCGTACATGTTGACGCGGCTGACGGCCTCCAGCGTGGCCGCCCCCAGGGCGCCGTCGTCGTCGTCATCGTCGCCGCCGGCGTCGTCGAGCGCGAGCGTCGCCTCGAAGCGCGCGCCGCCCGGCGCCGTCTCCAGGGTGACGGTGACGTCATGCGGGCTGCGCAGCGCGGAGAGCACGCGGCGCAGGCGCAGCTGCGCGCACAGCCGCTCTCCGCCGGCCCTGCCCCCGCGGGCCGCGCGCAGCGGCGCGAGGCGCGCGTTCAGCTGGTGCACGAAGCGCTGCGCGGCGGCGCGCGCCAGCCCCGACTGCGGCGCCAGCGGCCGCGTGCCGCGCTTGCACGCGCACCAGTGCACGTGCACGCCCGCCTCGGCGCACGTGCGCGACTCCGGCAGCGCCGTGAACAGGCTGCGGCCGCGGCCCGGCTCTGCCGAACAAAGCGTCATTAGCTGTAATCCGCCGCTGCTACTAACGATCCGTGACCGACAGTGGCGATTAAACGCACTCTAGTAATCCTTGAGCTTGCCTGCGCCAGAGCCGGTTTGAGTTCGCACTGGGCCTGTCGCAGAGATTATACGCCGTGAGTCACAAAGGCCTTTACAACTTTGGAATGATACAGAAATTTATTGAGATAAATTACAGAATCGTAAGATGTGTCATTTTGTAGCAAACAACCTGAAGTTTCACGTAAAAGTGTCAAGCGTCATTTTGGCTCCATGAGACTATCAGTGGTGACGCGGCAAGCATCCTACCAGTAATCAGTTTCTCCCCCACTCGTTGCAGTAAATCGGCCGTAAATTGTGCAACGGCAGCGTAGATTCGATTATGCACCTCTGCTAAATTGTTTGGCACGGGAGGAACATACACACGGTCTTCAATGAAACTCCAGAGAAAGAAATCCAGTTGCATCAAGTCCGCGGACTTGTCATGCAGTTGGCCCTTCACGGCCAATCCACCGACCTGTGAAACCATTTTCGAGGAAACCTCGAACTTCCGTGAGGAAATGAGTTGGTGCACCGCCTTGCTGGTAGTGTTGGTGTAGTTGTGGTCTTCAATCCAAAGACTGGTTTGATGCAGCTCTCCATGCTGTATTCATCTCTTGGTCTCCCTCTACGATTTTTACCCCTCCCCTTTTCTCTCCAGTACTAAATTGGTGATCCCTTGATGCCTCAGAATGTGTTAAAATGGCTCTCAGCACTATGGGACTTAACTTCTAAGGTCATCAGTCCTCTAGAACGTAGGACTACCTACACCTAACTAACCTAAGGACATCACACACATCGATGCCCGAGGCAGGATTCGAACCTGCGACCGTAGCGGCCGCGAGGTTCCAGACTGTAGCGCCTATGACCGCTCGGCCACCCTGGCCGCCTCAGAACGTGTCCTCCCAACTGATTCCCCCAGTTCTATTCAGTATCTCCTCATTAGTTATGTGATCTACCCATCTAACCTTCAGCATTTTTCTGTAGCACCACATTTCAAAAGCTTCTATTCTCTCCTTGTCTAAAGTAGTTATCGTCCACGTTTCACTCCCATACATGGCTACACTCCATACAAATACTTTCTGAAAAGACTTCCTGACATTTAAATCTATACTCGATGTTAACAAATTTTTCTTCTTCAGAAACGCTTTCCTTGCCATTGCCAGTCAACATTTTATATCCTCTCTACTTCGACAATCATCAGTTATTTTGTTGCCCAAATAGCAAAACTACATCTACTACTTTAAGTGTCTCATTTCCTAATCTAATTCTCTGATCACTAAATTTAATTCGATTCATTCCATTATCCTCTTTTGCTTTTGTTGATGTTCATCTTGTATCTTCCTTTCAAGATACTGCCAATTCGTTCAACTACTCTTCTAAGTCCTTTGCTGTCTCTGAAAGAATTACAATGTCATCGGCAAACCCCAAACTTTTTATTTCTTCTCCGTGGATTTTAATTCCTACTCCAAAATTTTCTTTTGTTTCCTTTACTGCTCGCTCAATATACATATCGAATAACATTGGGGATAGGCTACAACCCTGTCTCTCTCCCTTCCCAACCACCACTTCACTTTCATGCCCCTCGACTCTTATGACTGCCATCTGGTTTCTGTACAAATTGTAAATAGTCTTTCGTTCTCTGTATTTTACCACAACCACGTTTAGATTTTGAAACAGAGTTCCAGCCAACATTGTCAAAAGCTTTGTCAAAGTCTACAAATGTTGTAGGTTTGCCTTTGCTTAACCTATCCTCTATAAGTCGTAGCATCACTATTTCCTCGCGTGTTCCTACATTTCTCCTGAATCCAAACTGATCTTCCCCAAGGTCGGCTTCTGCCAGTTTTTCCATTCTTGCTGATAGTAAAGCTTCCCATCTCGGTCATCTTCATCGATCTGTGGAAGTAAAAAGTTTTCAAGCATATCCGTATACATTGGTGTCCAATATTAAAGCAACAAATCGCTATTTCCCCATCCTGTGTCTAATTCATGATATAATCTCATACTATCAACAGATGTCTGTGCCGTCGTGTTCTGCACGGAAGATGCCATTTCGGTCACCGGTAAACCACGCCAACGATGACATCAGGGCACCTATAAAACGGAGTCGTGTTTGCTGGGGAGTCCCACGTCCACAGTAGCGGCGCACACAGTCTCAAACGGTGCAGTATGGCACAGAGAAGACGCCTACCAGACTCTCGCTGGTGGAGAGCCACGGGAAGAATAGAAGCGAGACAGTCGCAAATGCATGGGGCGCGATGGCTTACTGCGAGTCGTTCTGTTGTTTCTCGGATGTGTCGAGAGTTTATAGAGACCGAAACTGTAACCCGAACACCAGGGCAGGCCCGACTAGGCGTGATATCAGAAAGAGGGGACCATCATTTGGCTGGAAGGGCACGACGGAACCGCTTTAGTACAGCATGGCAACTGGCATCTGACCTCGCAGCATCCACTGCGCACGGTGTATCGAGGCAAATGGTGTAGAGAAGACTTCGACAGAGTGGCGTTTATTGTCGGAGACCTGCTGTGTGTGCGCCTCTGACGCGTCTTCACAGGAGGGAACGTCTAGAGTGGAGTCGTCAGCATGCCATGTGGACGGTCGAACAGTGGGGCAATGGTCTTTTCACAGATGAGTCTAGATTTGGTCTGGAGAGCGATTCTCGACGGATTCGCATTTGAATGGAATGTGGAACAGGCTTTCTAAACCCGAACATTGTGGAAAGAGACCGATATCGAGGAAATTCGCTAATGCTGTGGGCAGGAATGGTGTAACCACTCGGACATCTCTTCACGAAATTGTATGGGTGAACAGAAAAGGTTCAACTGCTGTCAGGTATCGTGACAAGGTCGTAGGACCTCATGTGCGGTTGTTGTGAGGCGCTGTGCACCGAGACTTCGTACTGCTGAACGATAGTGCTCGACCATATGGAGCACGAGTGGTTGATGTTTTCTGGGAAACGGAAGATACTGCACGCATGGCGAGGCTTGCTCGCTCTCCCGATTTGAATCCCATAGAGCACGTTTGGCATGCGCTAGGTAGAAGGGTTGCATCACGCCAGCATCCACCAGCCACTCTCCAAGACGTCCGAGCAGCTCTGCAGGAAGAATGCGCGTTATTTGCTTAACATGACTTTGATGACGTTATCCACAACATGCTCCGTCGTTGTCAGGCCTGTATTGCTGCCAGAGGTGGTCACACCTCATAGTGAACACATAACCAGTTTTCGGAATGTGAGTGAAAATTTGTTAAGTTGGAAAGAAACAAAGAACATTTTCGTCTTCTGTTATGCATGTTGCAGTTGTTTACGTTCTGTATTCTTTTCATTGTTTCTACCTTGCTATCACCTGTTTTTTATTATTTTGTGGCAAAACAAACGTAGCCTCGCAAAATTTTCGTTTGTTGCTTTACTTTTGGACACCAGTGTAGATACACAATACCAGTGACAGCTTTCTCCACGAAGAAGAAAGGGCTGTACACTTTCAGTTTGCTAAGGACACAAAACACATTAACTTTGGGGCTGCCACGAACGTGTTACAGGGTATCGTCTGGATTTTCGCTGTTCCATGTTCTGCAGTTTTTGTTGGTGTTTTCCATGTTACTGATATGAAATGTTGACTCAACATAGAGCGAACATAGTCCGCACCAGTAAATAAGCCATTTCAATTGTGGAGTACGCTCCTGATCGCGAAATGGGGTACTGATGCACTACATGAATCAAATTTGATGTTGTTTGGTACAAAATGACACAGCTGCCGATTCTGTAAGTTATCGCCATATTTCTATATCATTCCTAAGTTGTAAGGCCCTTTTTGAGTCAAGCTTTTTTATCGGGCCTCTCCTAAGAGTCGTCAAGTGCATTTTCTGTAGTGTTTCGGAAGATGTTTGGAATGTTTTTGCAGTGTCTATCTGGGGTCAGCCCAAACAAATATTGTTCATCACGTCTTTCGAGCGACGCCCTGCGAAGACGGGAAACGTCGGTTTGTTTCCCATTACAAACGAAATGAGTTTTAAAGGGAAATTTTACGTGCCCATTCGATAGAATGGTCCCAAATAAGTTTGGCGCGATATTCGTTTTATCGATGGCTATTGCCAGGGACAGTAAAACGGAAGAAAAACCATTATTCCAGCAGTAACTTAGCAGAGCTAGCGCATGGCGGTAGCAGTCAGTGTGGGCCAGGCTACTACTGGAGTACTCGTTATTCTTCGCATTTTACTCTGTCTTTTAATTCATATCGATAAAACGAACGTCGCGCAAGACTGCTATGGGACCGCTGCATCGAATGGGCACGTAAGGCCCTGCTTTAAAAATAATTCGTAACGGGAAACAAATCGGCACTTTCCGTTGATACTGGGAGTCGTAAGAAACGCGTGACAAGCACTGTTTGTCTGAGCTGACTTCTGATACACGTTGCAAATACGAAATTACAAATACCTGCCACAACACCAGAGAAAAAGAGCATGACGACTCTTAGGAGCGACACCCTGTATAGCTTAAATAAGACGTTACGTTTTGTTTGTAAAAACAATAAACGCTACAGAAAAAAACAGAACTCCCTCAAGGACACGGTAATTTTATTGAGAAGTGAATTGTCAGGTAATTCATCATTGTAGGATTATAGGATAACAAATTCAGAGCAAATGAAACACGTGCATCATATACATCTACATTTATACTCCGCAAGCCACCCAACGGTGTGTGGCGGAGGGTACTTTACGTGCCACTGTCATTACCTCTCTTTTCTGTTCCAGTCACGTATGGTACGCGGGAAGAACGACTGCCGGAAAGCTTCTAATTTTACATTCGTGATCTCCTCGGGAGGTATAAGTAGGGGGAAGCAATATATCCGATATCTCATCCAGAAACGCACCCTCTCGAAACCTGGACAGCAAGGCACACCGCGATGCAGAGCGCCTCTCTTGCAGAGTCTGCCACTTAAGTTTGCTAAACATCTCCGTAACGCTATCACGCTTACCAAATAACCCTGTGAAGAAACGCGCCGCTCTTCTTTGGATCTTCTCTATCTCCTCCGTCAACCCGATCTGGTACGGTTCCCACACTGATGAGCAATACTCAAGTATAGGTCGAACGAGTGTTTTGTAAGCCACCTCCTTTGTTGATGGACTACATTTTCTAAGGACTCTCCCAATGAATCTCAACCTGGTACCCGCCTTACCAACAATTAATTTTATATGATCATTCCACTTCAAATCGTTCCGCACGCATACTCCCAGATATTTTACAGAAGCAACTGCTACCAGTGTTTGTCCCGCTATCATATAATCATACAATAAAGGATCCTTCTTTCTATGTACTCGCAATACGTTACATTTGTCTATGTTAAGGGTCAGTTGCCATTCCCTGAACCACGTGCCTATCCGCTGCAGATCTTCCTGCATTTCGCTACAATTTTCTAATGCTGCAACTTCTCTGTATACTACAGCATCATCCGCGAAAAGCTGCATGGAACTTCCGACACTATCTACTAGGTCATTTATATATATTGTGAAAAGCAATGGTCCCATAACACTCCCCTGTGGCACGCCAGAGGTTACTTTAACGTCTGTAGACGTCTCACCATTGAGAACCACATGCTGTGTTCTGTTTGCTAAAAACTCTTCAACCCAGCCACACAGGTGGTCTGACATTCCTAGACTCTTACTTTGTTTATCAGGCGACAGTGCGGAACTGTATCGAACGCCTTCCGGAAGTCAAGGAAAATAGAATCTACCTGGGAGCCTGTATCTAATATTTTCTGGGTCTCATGAACAAATAAAGCGAGTTGGCTCTCACACGATCGCTGTTTCCGGAATCCATGTTGATTCCTACAGAGTATAGTCGGGATTTCCAGAAATGACATGATACGCGAGCAAAATACATGTTCTAAAATTCTACAACAGATCGACGTCAGAGATATAGGTCCATACTTTTGCGCACCTGCTCGACAACCCTTCTTGAAGACTGGGACTACCTGTGCTCTTTTCCAGTCATTTGGAACCTTCCGTTCCTCTAGAGACTTGCGGTACACGGCTGTTAGAAGGGGGGGGGGGGGCAAGTTCTTTCGCGTACTCTGTGTAGAATCGAATTGGTATCCCGTCAGGTCCAGTGGACTTTCCTCTGTTGAGTGATTCCAGTTGCTTTTCTATTCCTTGGACACTTATTTCGATGTCAGCACAGTGAAGGTTCTTCAAACAGGCACATCAGTACACAGTGTGCCCGCCAGAGGTAACGCAGGCTTGTATTCTCACATGCAAATTATCATAAAGATGCAGAATGCCATCCTGTGATAAGACTGTCCCAAATTATCTTGTGCCTTTTGTTTCTGTTCGGCAATGGCCCTTGTGGGCTCATGCCCCATACGTATTCAGTTGGCGAGAGATCTGGTGATCTTGCTGGCCAGGACAGTTGTTTTACATCACGACGAGCACACTGCGTCACAGAAGCCAAATGTAGACATGCACTGTGTCTATAGTTGTTCTGATAAAGCACATCACCTTCCTGTCGAAGAAATGCCAGTAGCAGGGGGTGACAGTCAGTGCAATGTAGCGGGCATTGTTTACTTTTTCCTGCAGAAACACCAAATGTGAACCCGAGTTGTGGCTGGTGGCCGCTATTACCTTGAAGCATGAGGTGGGACCTGTGTAGTATGGGCGAATGCACTCCGGCATACGCAGTTAACCAGCTCTATGCCATACACATGTTCGTCCATCACCTACACGCAGACAGAACTCACTCTTATAACTGACGACAATGGAGCGTCATTCGATGCCTCAGTTGACTCTTTCACAACACCGAAGTAGCCATGCTTGATGGTGTCGTGGGTCATTGATAACCTAGCCAGGGCACACACAATCTTAGTACTGCTGCAAGCAGACGGTATCAGTAGTTCCTGGTGATGCAGAAAATGCAACATGTGACCGGATTTGGTCCCTGGATGATGTTCGGTCGGCCAAAGCTGATCCCATAATGTGTCTATCTTGAGGTGTGCCTGTAGTACATGGACGTCCAGAATCTGATCTACGAGTGTGGGGATGTTCTACAAACCACTGTTGAAAGCAGCAACATATGCAGCAATCCATCGATATGTCCATCCAGCTTCCTGCAGGCCCACAATGTGACCCCATTCAAATGGCTGAAGCTGCTCAACAGCAGTACATACTCTTTGATGAATGTACCCTAGAATTAATGTTGCAAAAATGATCTCTAAACTCAGCACAGTGACTGCTCGCAGAATCAAAACAGAGGGTGGACTGGCAGACCAGACCGTGACAAACAAGCCACTAACACTACAGCCCCATAGTATAGACATACACTCCTGGAAATGGAAAAAAGAACACATTGACACCGGTGTGTCAGACCCACCATACTTGCTCCGGACACTGCGAGAGGGCTGTACAAGCAATGATCACACGCACGGCACAGCGGACACACCAGGAACCGCGGTGTTGGCCGTCGAATGGCGCTAGCTGCGCAGCATTTGTGCACCGCCGCCGTCAGTGTCAGCCAGTTTGCCGTGGCATACGGAGCTCCATCGCAGTCTTTAACACTGGTAGCATGCCGCGACAGCGTGGACGTGAACCGTAAGTGCAGTTGACGGACTTTAAGCGAGGGCGTATAGTGGGCATGCGGGAGGCCGGGTGGACGTACCGCCGAATTGCTCAACACGTGGGGCGTGAGGTCTCCACAGTACATCGATGTTGTCGCCAGTGGTCGGCGGAAGGTGCACGTGCCCGTCGACCTGGGACCGGATCGCAGCGACGCACGGATGCACGCCAAGACCGTAGGATCCTACGCAGTGCCGTAGGGGACCGCACTGCCACTTCCCAGGAAATTAAGGACACTGTTGCTCCTGGGGTATCGGCGAGGACCATTCGCAACCGTCTCCATGAAGCTGGGCTACGGTCCCGCACACCGTTAGGCCGTCTTCCGCTCACGCCCCAACATCGTGCAGCCCGCCTCCAGTGGTGTCGCGACAGGCGTGAATGGAGGGACGAATGGAGACGTTTCGTCTTCAGCGATGAGAGTCGCTTCTGCCTTGGTGCCAATGATGGTCGTATGCGTGTTTGGCGCCGTGCAGGTGAGCGCCACAATCAGGACTGCATACGACCGAGGCACACAGGGCCAACACCCGGCATCATGGTGTGGGGAGCGATCTCCTACACTGGGCGTACACCACTGGTGATCGTCGAGGGGACACTGAATAGTGCACGGTACATCCAAACCGTCATCGAATCCATCGTTCTACCATTCCTAGACCGGCAAGGGAACTTGCTGTTCCAACAGGACAATGCACGTCCGCATGTATCCCGTGCCACCCAACGTGCTCTAGAAGGTGTAAGTCAACTACCCTGGCCAGCAAGATCTCCGGATCTGTCCCCCATTGAGCATGTTTGGGACTGGATGAAGCGTCGTCTCACGCGGTCTGCACGTCCAGCACGAACGCTGGTCCAACTGAGGCGCCAGGTGGAAATGGCATGGCAAGCCGTTCCACAGGACTCCATCCAGCATCTCTACGATCGTCTCCATGGGGGAATAGCAGCCTGCATTGCTGCGAAAGGTGGATATACACTGTACTAGTGCCGACATTGTGCATGCTCTGTTGCCTGTGTCTATGTGCCTGTGGTTCTGTCAGTGTGATCATGTGATGTATCTGACCCCAGGAATGTGTCAATAAAGTTTCCCCTTCCTGGGACAATGAATTCACGGTTTTCGTATTTCAATTTCCAGGAGTGTATTATACGCAGGCACCACTGAATAATACAGTCCTTGAGGGTGCTGCATTTTTTTCTGACAGTGTATTTATGCTTATACACTTAAAAATAAAAATATTCCCTTAACATCTTCAGTATTCCTATAATGATAAGCTATTTAGGTAGTATAAGAATATAATGCAACTAAAATAAATATTTAAAAATAAAAGTTAAACGATGAATCTTAAACATTGAATCATGTCATCATTAAAACTAATTAATCATATAAATAAATAAACTATACAAACCTTTACCACCTAATAAATCACCTCAACTACAATCATAATCCTGTGATGAATAATAACCTACCATTCAAGATAAATATGTCAGAAAGAATAGACACTTCAAATGTATGTAGTATATGGGTCGGCGTGATAATTTCAGTGCGGATGCGCAACAGGGTCCCAGTCTCTTGTGGGAATACTCCACTCGTGCGAGCACGTAGGTAAATTGGCAGTGGACAATACTAGTGCGTCACAAGTTGAGAATTTGGATCGGGCCGGGAAGCATGTCTTGATGGCTGAGGCGCTTAAGGCAACTGCTCGTGTTAAACGGGTGATCCGGGTTCGGATATCAGTTCAGCACAAATTTTCAACTTAAACTACTGAATTATTTCGAAGTTCGATCTCGGCTGGCGTCGGTCTTTGCTTCGAAATTTGATACTAACGGCCGCTGTATCAACCGACAGTATTGTGACTGCTCTGTCGGACATGTCAGAATATACACCACAGATTGTATATCATCTCCTAAGTCACGACGCGGAAGAATGTGTGTGTTGAGCGACAGTGGCAGATGTTACTCAAGAGGACTGCGACGAAAAGTAAGAGGACAAGAGCTGCAAATATCACTGCAGAACTGAATGTCGCATTGGTGAACACTGTCAGCACCAAAGCAATACGAGGTTTGCTCTGTAAGCAGGGAATTAAAGGCGAGATGGAATTAGAAAACCACTCATCAGTGATGCAATTGCCCGTACCAGGGAAACGTGGTGCCGAAGCCGTGAAACTTAGGCTATGAATCAATGGAAGAATGCCGTTTGGTCAGATGAGTCTTGTTTCACAGTGTTTCTAACTCGTGGCCAAGTTTACACCCCAAGAAATTTACACACGGAACACATTATTCCCACGCCCGGGTGCCCGGGTTCGATTCCCGGGGGGTCAGGGATTTTCTCTGCCTCGTGATGACTGGGTGTTGTGTGATGTCCATAGGTTAGTTAGGTTTAAGTAGTTCTAAGTTCTAGGGGACTGATGACCATAGATGTTAAGTCCCATAGTGCTCAGAGCCAACACATTATTCACACTGTTTGCTTTCCGTTAAATCGAAACGTAATACAAAGACGTACTGATTCGCAAAAAAATTCCCATCCAGTCTAAGATGTTCTATTTTTGTGGATTACATTTATATTTACATTTCACTTTAGTACTTTTAATATAATTTACTGTTTAATCCAACTAAAATGTTATCCGCTACAACAGAACACATTAGTCTGTATACCAGGTCTTTGAGAAGCTATACAGACGCAATGTATTGTCTTATGTCAGTATTCAATGTACAGTAAACAGTGCAAATAATCTGTTGGGTGTGCAAATTTCTGCATAGCGATGGGGGCGTAATGCCTTCACTTTTTCTGTGTGAGCTTAAGCTTCCACAGCCATCGTCATTTTCCGTAAAATTTTTCTGGGGACGTGACTGCGTCGACATGTTGTTCTATAGATCAATATTTTGGTCACTCTTTTAAATCGCCCAAATCGCTGTGGTTTATTTACTGGTGGGTCAGTACCTTGTTCATTTCGTACATAGTAATTCTTATTTTAATTCCTACTGGCTGCTATCGGTGAATGAGGGCAGTGCAGTACGGTGAAGCAGTATTTTTCTGCTGGAGTGCTGAGGGACCACGTTGCATACTATGTGCCTCCTGCCACTACAATTAGTGCTGCACCAGTTGAGGCAGACTGGGATCTCTCTCCTATTGCCGGCAACCGAGCCGACGAGGGACCATATCCGTCGTCGTACTGGGTTATCCGTCATTCGCCGGTACCAACCAACACCGTTTTTAAAGTTTTTTATTAATCGGTCTTGTGGTTGGTTTGATGAGGCCAGCCACGAATTCTACTCTTGCGTCAACTTCTTAATATCAGAGTAGCACTTGCACCCCAATAGGAATCATTCTTCTTGTAGTACCTATGCGTTTCGGAGGTTGGTGACCAGCATAGTTATATTTTGCTTGTTCGTTAAAGTTTCTCGCTCATGTGTGACGTCCACCTCGTTCAGTTCTCTTTTACCAGATATCTTTCCTTCAAGAACGTCCTGCAGCAGTCTGTACCTGTTTCCGTTCCTCACTACATTGCTGAGATGTTGTAATTTTCTGCATTTTACTAAGTTTAGGACTGCTTTTTTTTTTTTTTTTTAATTTTGCAGAGAATGTCGTTGCTAGTAATTTTATCTGTCCGTAGCACTCTGCACTCCTGTGCAGCCACATCGCAAATGCCTCCAGCTGTTTGTGCTTCGTCTCGGGCATAGTCCATGTCTCAGCTGCACAGAAAAGGATGGCAACGTGTAAATCTTAATTTTGTTTAGATTGAGAGATGATGGCTCTTTAACACATTAGCCATTTTGCAAAACGTAGCTCTGGCTTTCTCAGTAAGAACTTTAATTTCTTACGAGCTATTCCGTTGATTTTTAATTACTTTGCATATATGTATGTTTATTTAGTTGTTCAATAAGAGTACCATTATTGTTTAGACGAGTGTGTGGTATATCTTCCTTGCTCATGACTATAAATTTTGTTTTACTTATGTTGATTTCTAGGCCATAACGCTCGAAAACTCCGTTGATTCAGGATTCTAGATGTTGTACACCAAGCGGACAACAAATATTACAGTATCATCAGGGTAGCAGATATTGTTCAGCTTGTCTCTATTCACGACGATTCATCCTCCGACATTTTCAAGAGCTTCTTTGAAGATATATTCTAAATAAAAATTAGCTATCAGTGGTGACAAGAAAGAACCCTGCCTCACTCCTTGGCGTATCTGTAATGTGGCAGATTTCTTATTTTCTACTCTCGGAGCAGCATATTGATTCCAAAAATCTTTGTTCACCATCCATTTTAGCACCTCGGCTATCTTGTAAAGTTTTACCCTGTGAAAAGCCTTTTGATAATCAACTAAACAGGCATAGACGTCACAGTTCATATCCCTACATCTCTGCAATAAGATCTGAACGCAGAACAGAGCTTTTCGAGTACTGACAACATTTCTGAAGCGAAACTGTGTAGATGCCGTTTGTTCCTGACAAACTTTGTAGAGTCTTTTGTCAATAAATCTTAGAAATATTTTCAGGAGATGGCTCATGAAACTCTCTGTCCTGAAATCACTACTTTTTTTTAGCTCGTAGCTTTTGTTTGGAAGATTACGTATTCTAATTTTAGTCATTTTTGAGGTTTGAAACCTGAATTATAAACAATTTTGACAATTTTGTCAGTCATTCTACTTATTCATCATCAAAGAGCTTGAGGAATTCAGAATGTATCCCACGTTGTCTTTTCATTTTCCCATCTTTCATTGCCCTTACTGCTGATCTCACTACTTCTGCTATAATATCTGGTCCTTACATGGATCGTTATGAAAAACTTCTTCCAGTTAGGAATTAAAGGATATTACTCTCTGCCTCGTCACTCCAGCCTTGCACTCAAAATAGAGTTCAATGATTTTCTTGACAAACTGACTTCAGGAGTAGGATAAAAATCATGTCGTATTAGAAATGAATGTGGCACTCACCCAGTAGTAAATACTGTACATCAGCCTGAAGAGACCAATATTTGCAACAGTACCCAAAAAGCGACGTGATCACATAACCGAAAACATTTTGTTGATGATTAACATTTCTCTCTGTAATGTGACGGCGATACCAGATATATGTGATGATGAGGACATTGTCTTACGCAACCGTCCAGTAATTACCGGTCGCCACGTTACATAGGAAGAGATGTGCCTGACGCTGAGTAGAAACTAACGCTGGAGGAAAACTCTCTGATCGCCGCATGTCCTTCGGTACGCTCCTCAAACACTGGCCGGTGGCACATCGGCTTTAGGCGAACTGGACAAGTGTCTTACCGATCAAGTCAAGTCAAAGAATATCGCTGGGCCATTTGGCACTTCAGATCGATGTGAGAGTGGCATCTGCTCACAGAGCTGCCTACAAACTCAAGCTAAAACATTACACAGTAATTTCTGTGCATGATGGAGACTTTGATCCTGAAATGCTCTTCTGATGGAACATGACTAGGTTTATTGAGTTACGTTAACTTGCAGAAGAGGTTTTGCATCGACGATGAGGTCGAAAATGCCGTTAAACAACGGGCCACAGAGGCGACGGGAGACTTTGACGAAATTATCAGAAAGCTCAGTATTTGGCTCACAAAATGCATTGAGAACGAAGACAAATACGTTGAAAAAGGGTTCAAAAATGGCTCTGAGCACTATGGGACTTAACATCTATGGTCATCAGTCCCCTAGAACTTAGAACTACTTAAACCTAACTAACCTAAGGACATCACACAACGCCCAGTGATCACGAGGCATGAAAAAGAGTGTTTGATGTACAAATGTGTACTTGGGAATATTTCTTAATATATTGCCTTTTCGATTTTTAAACGACTGAGTACTCTCAATTTCTGATCATGCCGCTTATCTATCAAAGTTATCGTTTGATAGGAAAAAAAACTGGTCCACTAAGTCGTGTTGAGGTAATTGCACTCCACACTCCTGTAATCAAGTCGTGAATGGCTTACTGAAACTGGCGAGGTTTTTCAGAAATCCAAAGACTATCTAGTAGGGCAAGTACCCGATGAATGTAGGTAGCCATGTTACATCACAAAAGAAAGAACATTTCAGGATCAATCAACCCGTCATGCAAAGAAAGCAATAGTCAGCTGGGGTACTAACATCGACACGTCTTGGAACATTATCAGAACTATGTATGTAAAGTTTCGGTCTGAGATTGTGCACCGCCCTCTGAGCATATGATACTGATCCACACCTGTGTGAATGTCCAAATGGAGCAAAAAAAAAGCTGGGTTTCTTTCCATGAAAGCCCCCAACTCATCTGTACTTATTTATTTTGTAATCAGTCTTTTGATAACTGTGATGCGGCCCTTCACCAGTTCCTCTCCTGCGCCTACATCTTCATTTCACATTTCAGAGTATCACCTACACCAAATATCCTCAATTATTTGTTGGATATGTTGCAATATTTGTCTTGTCCTGCAGTTTTTATCTTCTACGACTCCCTCTAGTACCACGGAAGCTCTTCACTGATGTCTTAACGCATTTACTATCTTCCTGACCCTTCTTTTAGCCAATTTTTTTCCGTACTTCCTTGTCCTCGCCGACTCTTCAGAGAATCTCTTCATTCTTTAACTTGCGAGTGCACCTAATCTTCATCATCCTTATATGGCGTCAGATGCTTTGATTCTTCTGTTCTTCCATGTGCCTGCAGTCTACGATTCACTACCATACGATAAAACGACCTCCTCGCTAGGCCGTGAAGGCTGAAGGGGTGTCTTCCAACCGCCTTGTCATCCTCTACAATGTGGCGTCATGCGGATGTGGTGTGCAGGGGCGAGTGGTCAGCATACTCCTTACCTGCCCGTTTTGCAAATTTTCCAGACCGTGAAGCCGCTACTACTCTGTCAAGTAGTCCCTCAACTGGCATCACGAGCCGGCCGGAGTGGACGTGCGGTTCTAGGCGCTACAGTCTGGAGCCGAGCGACCGCTACGTTCGCAGGTTCGAAACCTGCCTCGGGCCTGTATATGTGTGATGTCCTTAGGTTAGTTAGGTTTAAGTAGTTCTAAGTTCTAGGCGACTGATGACCTCAGAAGTTAAGTCGCATAGTGCTCAGAGCCTTTTGAACCATTTGAATTTGGCATCACGACTCTGAGTGCACATCATACCAGTCCTCCGATCAAGGAAAAATCCTTGGTAGTACCGGGAAACGATCCCGTTTTGTCCGCATGAGCAGACATCCATGCTGACCACTCAGCTACGGACACTACTGTACAATGCCATGCCTAAGCGTACATTCCCAGAAATATTTTCCTCACAGTAAGACCGATGTTTGATACTAGCAGACTTGTTTTGGCCAGGAATGTCCTCTCTGGCTGTGCTAGTCTGCTTTTTATATCTTCCTTGGTTTGTCCGTCATGTGTTATTTTGCTTCCAAGATAGAATTCCTTCGTCTATTTCACGGTGTCCTATTTTGACAAGTTTATTGTTAATCTCATTGCTACCACGTCTCGTTGGTTTCTTCTTTCTCTAGTTTGATCATAGTTCATATTTTGTACTGCTAGACTACTCATTCAATTCAACACGTCCTTTCTCTGTGGACAGCTATGTCATCAGCGATTCATATTATTGATGTCCTTTCATCCTGCATTATAATCCCATTTTGAATCGTTCTTTTTTCTGCCGCTGTTTCTTCGATTTATAGACGTAACAGCAGGGGAAGAGTACTGCATCTCCATCTTGCATGATTTTTAATCCGAGGACTGCTATGTTGGTCTTCGAACCGAACGACGTGGCGCAGTGATCAGCACATTGGATTTGCATTCAGAGGAAAATGGTTTCAACCCCGTGTCCCTCCGTATACGGGGTGGTTATAATTAAACTTTTTCTATTTAACAAGTTATAACACGGAAACCAATTTCCTTACGAGTACCAAACTTGGTAGCATTAATCTCAAGGACATAGGGAAGAGAAATAATGCAAAATCAAGTCAATTGAAACACTTTTAATACCGGTACAATTACTGCTACAAAAGGGTCTCAATATGGCGCCCATCAGTGTCCAAAAATGTTTGATAGCGCAGGATTGCATTCTGCACAGAACGAAGCATGTCCGTAGGTATGCTGGCTACCTCTCTTCATACGCTGCGTTTCAGATAAGCACATAAGTGAATGTTCCCCTGGTAAACACTATCCTTCTGTTAGCCCCACAACCAGAAATGACAGGGAGTGAGATCAGGTGATCGTGCCGACCAAGCATTTGGAAACAATCGGCTCATAATTCGATCGTTTCCAAGTTTGTTTTGGAGAAGTAGGTGAACTCCACGAGCGATGTGCGGTGAGGCCCCATCTTGCATGGATACTGTTGAGTTCAATGCGTCTCTCCTCTGTGGGTCGGGTATGACATGCTGGCGAAGCATATCCCTGGCCAGTCACACTGCACGTCTTTGGTACTTGGGCGCCAACTTGTTCAAAAAAGAATGGGCCAATGATGAACGTAGCTGTGAAGGCACACCATACGATGACGTGTTCACCACACAGAGGAACTTCACGTACAGTGACTGGAGGTGAAGATCCCCAGACCTGGCAGTTCTGTGTGTTCACCTCACCTGTCAGAGACAAATGAGCTTCGTCTGTCCATAGGATGGTCCAGGGCCAGACTTTGTCAATTTCTATGGTTGCGAGAAAGTGGAGATCAAAGTCAACACGTCGTTGTGCGTCCTGTTGTGCAAGCTGCTGTAAGTTATGGATCTTGTGCGGATACCATTTGAGAATGGTTCGAAGCACCTTCCGTACAGTGGATCACGGTATGTTCGACTGTGGCGACACAGCACGCGGACTGCCTCACGATCGGGAATTGCGCGCAGCGTTGTCTGCCATAACAAAGGCGATTTCATCAACGACGTGTGGTGCAACCGGTCGTGGGCCTCTTCCCGGAGCGACGCGCAGTTCCGCAGTTGATTCAAACTTCATCAAGCTACGCACAGCAGGTAGAGGAGGAGGACCCTTCCGTAATCCTTTCGGTCGGCAATGTTCTCGAAGTGCAGCTGCAGCATTACTGTCGTTTTGGTAATAGAGCTTCAGCAATAACGCCCTGCTCCTTTGGTCCGAGCTCGTGTTGACAGCTCAGAAAGTGCACTGCGACTGGTCAGGAGTGTGAATCGCGATGACCTATCACGGCACCTGGTGGCCACAGCTGGAACTGGACGGTGGCGCTGTGATGCATGGAAATCATGCACCCCATAATCTGGATGATGATAATGATGATGATGTTTGGTTTGTGGGCGCTCAACTGCGCGGTTATCAGCGCTCGTACAAACTCGCAACCTTTGCTCAGTCCAAACTCGCCTCTTAGTGAATGATGATGAAACGATGAGGACAACACAAACACCCAGTCATCTCGAGGCAGGTGAAAATCAATGACCCCGCCGAGAATCGAACGCGCGCCCCCGTGCTGGAGAAGCGAGAACGCGACCGCGAGACAACGACCTGTGGACCCATAAACTGGACATTAATTCTACCAAGTTTGGTATTCCTACGGTAATCAGTTTCTGTCTTATAACATGTTACATAGGGAACGCTATAATTATAACCACCCGGTAGGTTTAAGTTTTCTGAGGTATACGTAAATCGCTCGGCGCAGAAGTTGGGATAGTTCCTTTGGAAAGAACACGGCTGACCTCCTTTCCCATCATCTCGTAATTGTAGCTTGCGTTTTCTAATTCCCCCACTGTCGACGGGACTGTTAAACTCGCATTCGGGAGGACGACTGTTCAATCCCGCGACCGGCCATCCTGATTTAGGTTTTCCGTGATTTCCCTAAATCGCTTCAGGTAAATCTACATCTACATCCATACTCCGCAAGCCACCTGACGGTGTGTGGCGGAGGGTACCTTGAGTACCTCTATCGGTTCTCCCATCTATTCCAGTCTCGTATTGTTCGTGAAAAGAGGGATTGTCGGTATGCCTCTGTGCGGGCTCTTATCTCTCTGATTTTATCCTCATGGTCTCTTCGCGAGGTATACGCAGGAGGGAGCAATATACTGCTTGACTCCTCGGTGAAGGTATGTTCTCGAAACTTTGACAAAAGCCCGTACCGAGCTACTGAGCGTCTCTCCTGCAGACTCTTCCACTGGAGTTCATCTATCATCTCCGTAACGCTTTCGCGATTACTAAATGATCCTGTAACGAAGCGCGCTGCTCTCCGTTGGATCTTCTCTATATCTTCTATCAACCCTATCTGGTACGGATCCCACACTGCTGAGCAGTATTCAAGCAGTGGGCGAACAAGCGTACTGTAACCTACTTCCTTTGTTTTCGGATTGCATTTCCTTAGGATTCTTCCAATGAGTCTCAGTCTGGCATCTGCTTTACCGACAATCAACATTATATGACCATTCCATTTTAAATCACTCCTAATGCGTACTCCCAGATAATTTATGGTATTAACTGCTTCCAGTTGCTGACCTGCTATTTTGTAGCTAAATGATAAAGGATCTTTCTTTCTATGTATTCGCAGCATATTACACTTGTCTATATTGAGATTCAATTGCCATTTCCTGCACCATGCGTCAATTTGTTGCTGATCCTTCTGCACTTCAGTATAATTTTCCATTGTTACAACCTCTCGATATACCACAGCATCATCCGCAAAAAGCCTCAGTGAACTTCCGATGTTATCCACGAGGTCACTTACGTATATTGTGAATAGCAACGGTCCTACGACATTCGCCTGAGGCACACCTGAAATGACTCTTACTTCGGAAGACTTCTGTCCATTGAGAATGACATGCTGCGTTCTGTTATCTAGGAACTCTTCAATTCAATCACACAATTCGTCTGATCGTCCATATGCTCTTACTTTGTTCATTAAACGTCTGTGGGGAACTGTATCGAACGCCTTGCGGAAGTCAAGAAACACGGAATCTACCTGGGAACCCCTGTCTATGGCCCTCTGAGTGTCGTGGGCGAATAGTGAGAGTTGGGTTTCACAAGATCGTCTTTTTCGGAACCCATGCTGATACCTAAAGAGTAGATTTCTATTCTCGAGAAAAGTCATTATACTAGAACATAATACGTGTTCCAAAATTCTACAACTGATCGACGTTAGAGACATAGGTCTATAGTTCTGCACATCTGTTCGACGTCCCTTGTTGACAACCGGGATGACCTGCACCCTTTTCGAATCCTTTGGAACGCTACGCTCTTCTAGAGACCTACGGTACACCGCTGCAAGAAAGGGGGCAAGTTCCTTCGCGTATGCCGGGATGGTTCCTTTGAAAGGGCACGGCCGACTTCCTTCCCTAGTCCGATGAGACGGATGACCTCGCTGTCTGGTCTCCTTCCCAAAACAACCCAACCTAACTGTTAAATTCCACACTGACTTCCCTTTTTCCTCTTGGTCACTGGAGGGCGGGGGACTATGAGCTGATCGGGGATTGCGTACTACGCTGCCAGTGTCGTTTTTCGCGTCACGCCGGACACAGCACTTTTTGAGCGTCGTACGTGAAACAGCCTGTATACAGGGTGTTACAAAAAGGTACGGCCAAACTTTCAGGAAACATTCCTGACACACAAAGAAAGAAAATATGTTATGTGGACATGTGTCCGGAAACGCTTACTTTCCATGTTAGAGCTCGTTTTATTACTTCTCTTCAAATCACATTAATCATGGAATGGAAACACACAGCTACAGAAAGAACCAGCGTGACTTCAAACACTTTGTTACAGGAAATGTTCAAAATGTCCTCCGTTAGCGAGGATACATGCATCCACCCTCCGTCGCATGGGTTCCCTGATGCGCTAATGCAGCCCTGGAGAATAGCGTATTGTATCACAGCCGTCCACAATGCGAGCACGAAGAGTCTCTACATTTGGTACCGAGGTTGCGTAGACAAGAGCTTTCAAATGCCCTCGTAAATGAGAGTCAAGAGGATTGAGGTCAGGAGAGCGTGGAGGTCATGGAATTGGTCCGCCTCTACCAATCCATCGGTCACCGAATCTGTTGTTGAGAAGCGTACGAACACTTCGACTGAAATGTGCAGGAGCTCCATCGTGCATGAACCACGTGTTGTGTCATACTTGTAAAGGCACATGTTCCAGCAGCACAGGTAGAGTATCCCGTATGAAATCATAATAACGTGCTCCATTGAGCGTAGGTGGAAGAACATGGGGCCCACTCAAGACATCGCCAACAATGCCTGCCCAAACGTTCACAGAAAAATCTGTGTTGATGACGTGATTGCACAATTGCCTGCGGATTCTCGTCAGCTCACACATGTTGACTGCGAAAATTTACAATTTGATCACGCTGGAATGAAGCCTCATCCGTAAAGAGAACATTTGCACTGAAATGAGGATTGACACATTGTTGGATGAACCATTCGCAGAAGTGTACCCGTGGAGGCCAATCAGCTGCCGATAGTGCCTGCACACGCTCTACATGGTACGGAAACAACTGGTTCTCCCGTAGCACTCTCCATACAGTGACGTGGTCAACGTTACCTTGTACAGCAGCAACCTCTCTGAAGCTGACATTAGGGTTATCGTCAACTGCACGAAGAACTGCCTCGTCCATTGCAGGTGTCTCGTCGTTCTAGGTCTTCCCCAGTCGCGAGTCATAGGGTGGAATGTTCCGTGCTTCCTAAGACGCCGATCAATTGCTTCGAACGTCTTCCTGTCGGGACACCTTCGTTCTGGAAATCTCTCTCGATACAAACGTACCGCGCCACGGCTATTGCCGCATGCTAATCCATACATCAAATCGGCATCTGACAACTCCGCATTTGTAAACATTGCACTGACTGCAAAACCACGTTCGTGATGAACACTAACCCGTTGATGCTACGTACTGATGATGTGCTTGATGCTAGTACTGTAGAGCAATGAGTCGCATGTCAACACAAGCACCGAAGTCAACATTACCTTCCTTCAATTGGGCCAACTGGCGGTGAATCGAGGAAGTACAGTAAATACTGACGAAACTAAAATGAGCTCTAACATGGAAATTAAGCGTTTCCGGACACATGTCCACATAACATCTTTTCTTTATTTGTGTGTGAGGAATGTTTCCTGAAAGTTTGGCCGTACCTTTTTCTAACACCCTGTATAAGGGTGCAGCAGCGGAGGTGGCGCCGTGTGGCTGGGTACCTCGCTCTCTGCGGCGCAGCAGCTGGTGGTCGAGGAGCGCGCGGTCGGGCCGCACGAGGTCGAGCAGCGTGCGGTGCAGGTCGAACGGCGAGCTGAGGCGGCGCGCGTTGCGGCGCAGGTTGCGCGCGGCGGCCCGGTAGCGCTGGGAGAACCAGGGCGGCAGCGCCACGGCCAGCAGCGGCAGCCGCTCCTCCAGCTGGCCCTGCCGCGTCTGCAACACCACAGTAGGGGAGGCGCTGACCGGCGCTCACATCAGCGAAGAGATATTGCGTCACTTGTTTTCTAACATCAACACAGACGGTGCTCCAGTCTTAGAAATAGCGGGACGCCAGTTAGTTACTTTCTTCACACAAGCCATTTCCCTGCGTAAGCTGCTTTTCTTTTTGAAATATTCACTTTATTTCGTGATTCAGTTACACTACTGGCCATTAAAATTGCTACACCACGAAGATGCGTGCTACAGACGCGAAATTTAACCGATAGGAAGAAGATGATGTGATATGCAAATGATTAGCTTTTCAGAGCATTCACACAAGGTTGGCGCCGGTGGCGACACCAGCAACGTGCTGACATGAGGAAAGTTTCCAACCGATTTCTCATACACAAACAGCAGTTGACCGGCGTTGCCTGGTGAAACGTTGTGTGATGCCTCGTGTAAGGAGGAGAAATGTGTACCATCACGTTTCCGACTTTGATAAAGGTCGGATTGTAGCCTATCGCGATTGCGGTTTATCGTATCGCGACATTGCTGCTGTAACGGTTCCATGTAAGCCGCTACATGGCTCGACCCCACAACTAAAGACGCCTGAGTGCCCTTCCGACACTCAGGGAAGAGCCTGATGATAATTAGTAAGATAGGGTTATTTAAATATAGACGATCATTTTAATATTAGATATGGTAATTGTCTGCAAAGTGTGAATGCGAACGTATGATGAGGTATGCGTGAGATGTCGGCTGTGGGTGTGCTATAGGCATAGTGGAAGTGTAGCCAACCTCGAATCTAGTAGAGCGCGACTGCACTGGACCAGAGAGGCATAAGTTCCACGCGCGTCATTAGCGCTCGTTAGGTTGGCAAATAACCGTGAGCGGTATCTCTGAGTCCTTGCGGCCACGATGTGTGGACCCGGACGAGGGAGACCGTATCGGGGTTGTTGCTGGGAAGACCTGGGTGAGTAAGCACGCTCTGCTCTATCGCTCCGATAGTTAGCGAAGATTTAGAACTCCATGTTCACTTTGAACTTGGAAGCAGCTTCCCTGCTGAGGAAAGCCACTATGGTATTTCCTAGAATCATCTCGGTTAGGAGAGATAGGGAGATGATTTCTTTTGCCAAGTAATTTCATGGGAATTTGTGTTCACTGCACTTGGGAGTGAACAAGCGCTCATTGCCGAGTAATACTCAGAATTGATCAATTTGCATTTCAGTGTGAGTGTGAAGTATATATGCAAAGTATATTTTATTTAAATGTGTTTATTGACTACTGATTGTGGAGAGATTGGTAACACGTGGTCCGCAGACCCCGTGCATTTCTTGGTGAGAAGCTTCAGCTCGACGTAATCACATTTCGTGATCGAGCTGGATCTTCTACGTAAATTCACGCGTGTGATTTAATTGTTCCTTCATAATATCCAGTAAAGCTCGTGGAGTTAGTTAAACGTGAAGACGGGACTTGCCCGAATTAAAGTTACAGTTGGAAACATGTGCTCTCTCCCAATGTTGTCCCACTTGGTGTATGGGAACCTTCTTCTTTTATCTGTTAGATAAAATGAATAGAGTGAATGTTAGTGTGTGTGTGTGTGTGTGTGTGTGTGTGTGTGTGTGTGTGTGTGTGTGTGGCTTAATGATGATAGAAATGTGCAGGCGGTAGTCATTGTCAATTCATGGCACATGTTAGCCGGATGTTTAAATAAGTTTACTTAGATATTATACTATTTGTATCACGCCAGCATTCCGTGATAAGTGAGAGGGAATATTTGAGATGGTAATGTTTATTGAATAAATGTGATTGTGTTATTATATAAATATATTACAGTGACTTCTCCCAGCCACACCATATTCCCTTATCATTTCACAGAATATTTGGTATGCGTATTTCAGTTAATCACCTGTCTATGTCCCACTCATGGGCATATTTCATTTAATAAACTCTGTAAGGTGGTATTAAAACTTCATTATAATAATATTCTAATTCTAACTTGATCAAAACCACCGAATAAAACTTTAGTTTGAGTATTGATGCTTGTTGCTGCAAATGGCCGCCGGCGTCTTCTATGGTACAGGTGCCAGTTATAAAATTGAGGATGCCTGCCGAGGGTGCGGAAAGCAAGTATCATGCACTGCTCGCGTTGGTCGAGATCCAATGACTGCTAGCAGAACATGGAATCGGTGCGTTCAGGAGGGTAATACGGAACGCCGTGCTGGATCCCAACGGCCTCGTATCACTAGCAGTCGAGATGCCCGGCATCTTATCCACATGGCTGTAATGGATCGTGCAGCCACGTCTCAATCCCTGAGTTCACAGATGGGGACGTTTGCAAGACAAGAACCATCTGCACGAACAGTTCGACGACGTTTGCAGCAGCATGGACTATCAGCTCGGAGACCATGGCTGCGGCTACCTTTGACGCTGCATCACAGACAGGAACGCCTGCGATGGTGTACTCAACGACGAACCTGGGTGCACGAATGGCAAAACGTCATTTTTTCGGATGAATCCAGGTTCTGTTTACAGTATCATGATGGTCGCATCCGTGTTTGGCGACATCGCGGTGAACGCTCATTGGAAGCGTGTATTCGTCATCGCCATACTTGCGTATCACCTGGCGTGAAGGTATAGGGTCTAATTGGTTACACGTCTCGGTCACCTCTTGTTCGCATTGACGGCACTTTGAACAGTGGACGTTACATTTCAGATGTGTTACGACCCGTGGCTCTACCCTTCATTCGATCCCTGCGAAACCCTACATTTCAGCAGGATAATGCACTACCATATGTTGCAGGTCCTGCACGGGCCTTTCAGGATTTTATGTTCGACTGCTGCCCTGGCCAGCACATTCTTCAGATCTCTCACCAACTGAAAACGTCCGGTCAATGGTGGCCGAGCAATTGGCTCGTCACAATACGCCAGTCACTACTCTTGATGAACTGTGGTATGGTGTTGAAGCTGCATGGGCAGCTGTACCTGTACACGCCATCCAAGCTCTGTTTGACTCAATGCCCAGGCGTAACAAGGCCGTTATTACGACCAGAGGTGGTTGTTCTGGGTACTGATTTCTCAGGATCTGTGCACCCAAATTGTGTGAAAATGTAATCACATGTCAGTTCTAGTATAATATATTTGTCCAATGAATACCCGTTTATCATTTGCATTTCTTCTCGGTATAGCAATTTTAATGGCCAGTAGTGTAATTCGCTAATTTCGTCCCCCTCTGGATTTTCAAATTACGTCTGTTAGTCTCTACCGCACTGGGATGCCGTGGCAGCTCTGCTGTAAGGGACCCCAGACACAATGTACGAGACGCTATGGTGCTTCCTGTACCTGCCGTCTACCCGAGTGTGGCAGCACTAAGAGCAGAGCTCCTGCTTTCTGCCGTCTCTCGTACCTAGTATTCTTCGAATTACATGTGTCCGCTTTGGATAGTTTTGGCACCAAATCTTTGCCGACCTGTGTGGCCGAGCGGTTCTAGGCGCTTCAGTCTGGAACCGCGCGACCACTACGGTCGCAGGTTCCAATTCTTCCTCGGGCATGGATGTGTGTGATGTCCTTAGGTTAGGTAGGTGTAAGTAGTTCTAAGTTCTAGGGGACTGATGACCTCAGATATTAAGTCCCATAGTGCTCAGAGCCATTTGAACCATTTGAACCAAATCTTTAATCAGGTCTTTTATCTGCGAGATTCAGAGCAGACCAGCAATCTGGGACACCTCTCCTAAGGTCTGTCCACATTACGAGCTGAAAAGTGTACGGAATCATGAACGTTATAAATGAAGCCCAGTTCGAAGAGTATGCCTCTCCACATTACAATCACATCAAACTACTATACACTTAGAGCCAAAGAAACTGGCACACCTGCCTAGTATCGTGTAGGGCCCCCGCGGGCAGGCAGAACTGCCGCAACACGACGCGACATGGACTCGTCTAATGTCTGAAATAGTGCTGGAGAGAAACGACATCACGAATCCTGCAGGGCTGTCCATAAATTCGTAAGCTTACGAGGGGGTGGAGATCTCTTCTGAACAGCACGTTACAAGGCATCCCAGATATGCTCAGTTATGTTCATATCTGAGGAGTTTGGTGGTCAACGGAAATGTTTACTCAGAATAGTGTTCCTGGAGCAACTCTGTAGCTTTTCTCGAATTGTGGGGTGTCGCATTGTCCTTCTGGAATTGCCCAAGTCCGTCGGACGCCATCCGATGTTGCTTCCTTCACACATATGTGTACATTATGTTATATGATTACAGCTTTTTACTGTGCTGCGAGTAACAGAGGTAGCTTGAAAATGCCGAAGGGGGCGAAATTATCTAACAGCTAAACCATGAAATAAAGTGATAATCTCAAGAATAAAAAAAAGAGCCTACGCAGGATAATAACTTCCCTCAAGAAATTCACGGCAGCTGTAGAACAACGTATACAAAAGACTACGAGAATGAGAAAAGGTAAATTAACACACAGCAGCAACATGTGAAGCGGAAACTTATCTCTGTAATCACCTGTAGCTTTGTAACCAAAAACCAATTATACGCATGTTACAAGGAATGTTTCATCTTAACTTGTCTATACTATTACTAAAGTATTTACTATTCCTCCTTTTCTTGTATACAAACCATAAAAACAACTATAATAATATCTGTAGATCATGAGCCAAAGTAACAGATGAAAGTCACTCATTATAGCTTTCCATTCAATATGTAATTCATCGTATTATACGTTTGCTCAAAAATGGTTCAAATGGCTCTAAGCACTATGGGACTTAACATCTGAGGTCATCAGTCCCCTAGACTTAGAACTACTTAAACCTAACTAAGCTAAGGATATCACACACATCCATGCCCGAGGCAGGATTCGAACCTCCGACCGTAGCAGTCACGCGGTTCCGGACTGAAGCACCTAGAAACGCTCGGCCACAGCGGCCGGCAGTTTGCTCTAATTGTAGGTTCAGTCACAATTATTTTGTTTTTATTTAGAACTAGTAAGGCGAGGAAACCAGCTCCAACGGCCAAAACTAAATAAAAATGTATTTAAAATACAGTGATGCTTCTGTTCTAACACCTACCAAAATCATTCGCATACAACCGCTGATTGAAGATAAACAAATACAGCGAGTATAGAAGTAGAAGACGCTTATGTAAGAATACCGTGCAACAGGCAGACTCACAAAAGTCGTAAACGAAGTGTGCGCGGTGATTACAACAAAGTCACTGGTTCAAAATGGCTCTGAGCACTATGGGACTTAACTTCTAAGGTCATCAGTTCCCTAGAACTTAGAACTACTTAAACCTAACTAACCTAAGGACATCACACACATCCATGCCCGAGACAGGATTCGAACCTGCGACCGTAGCGGTCGCACGGTTCCAGACTGTAGTGCCTAGAACCGCTCGGCCACCACGGCCGGCCAATAACGTCAATATGCTTTGGTCGCCATGGTTGTTGTAACCAATAACCCATGGGAGCACTATGGGATACCGACAGAAAATGTATGCCACAATCCGCAGCCATTTTAAGACGGTGTGTAGGACGTGGACATTGAAAGTTGATTAGCTGGAAATCAATGCGAAGTGTGCTACGCGCACTTTGAAGAATACGCTACAGACGGACGTGATAGAAATACGTTAGTGTTGCGTACGTAGTGCTCTGCACATTGCCCAATCATCTGCCTTCTTATGACAGCCCAGTATATTATGGGCTCTTCAAGGAATTTATTATTTCTACAGCTTCATACATGTCTACTCTGCAAATCACACTGAAGTGCCTGGCACATGGCTCATCGAACCACCTTCCCACTAATTCTCTATCATTTCACAGTCGAACACCACGCGGAAAAAAATTAACACCTATGTTTTTCCGTGCGAGGTCTGATTTCCCATGTCTTATTATGATGATTGTTTCCCCCTATGTACGTCGGCGTCAGCAAAATATTTTATCAGTCGGAGGATAAAGTTGGTGACTGAAATTACGTGAGTAGATCCCGCTGCAACGTAAGACGCCTTTCTTCTAATGATGTCCACCCCAAACCCTGTTTCATGCCCGTGACACTCTCTACCCTATTTCTCGATAATGTAAAACGTCCTACTCTTCTTTGAACTTTCTCGATGCACTTCCTTTTAGCACTCATGTGGATGACCTCACATTTTTCGTTATTTAGAGTCAATTGCCAATTTTTGCACCATACAGATATCTTATTTAAATCGTTTTGCAGTTAGTTTCGATCTTCTGATGACTTTACTAGATGATAAACGACAGCATCATCTGCAAACAATCTAAGGCGGCTGCCCACATTGTCTCATGAATCTTTTATGTGGATAAGAACAGCAGAGGGTCTATAACACTACCTTGGGGAACGTCAGGAACCACTTCTGTTTCACTCGATGACTTTTCGTCAGTTATTACGAACTGTGAACTCTCTGACAGGAAATCTCGAATCCAGTCCCATTAGTGAGACTAATTCCATACGAACACCTTTTGATTACAAGTCGCTTGTGAGGTACGGTGTCCATAGCATTCTAGAAATCTAGAAATACGAAATCAGATTGAAATCACCTGTGAAGGCACTCAGAATTTCGTGTTGCCTATGTGTCAACAGATTGTTCTCTTCGAGGTAAATCATAATGTTCTAACACAAATATGATCCAAAATCCTGCTGTATATCGAAGTTAATGAATGATATGGGCCAGTAATTTATTGGATTACTCCTATTGCCTTTCTTGAATACTAGTGTGACCTGTGCAACTTTCCAGTCTTTGGGTACGGATCTTTCGTCGAACGAGCGGTTGTATATTAATGCTAAGTACAGAGTTATTGCATTAGCGTACTCTGCCAGGAACCTCGTATACAATCTGGACGGAAGACGCTTTTATTAAGCGATTTAAACTGGCTCACTATTCCGAGGATACCTACTTTTAAGTTATTCATGTTGGCAGCTGTTCTTGAGTCAAATTCTCAAATATTTGATTCGTTTGCTCTGATGAAGGAATTTCAGAAGACTGTGTTTGGTAACACCGCTTTATCAGCACTGTATCATTTTCGGTTATTTGGATTATCAATCCCATTCGAGTCCACCCATTAAGGAAATTTCTTTGAAGTTACTATCGAGATACAGGCGAAAGCTTATTTACTGACGTAAACGCAGATAAATGCACGAATTTCTCAATCGAGGAAACAGACCAGATCGCGCTCACTGTGTCGCCGTCGCCCTCCCCTGGGAACAGCGCAGATTTCGCACAGAGCGCCAGCTGCCGCTTGTGACGTCACGGCCGCCTCCTGCCGCTGCGTGCGCCTTTGAGAGCTTCCCCTCTCAGGCGCCTCAACAGGTTTTCCCCCGCGGCGTCGGTTGTTAGCTGCCCCTCTCCGCCGTCCCCCTTCACCACAAGATTGAAAATTCTGCGGGCGGCGGTCGTTCCAGCCGAACTTTTCCCACTGCAGCTACTGACCCGACTCCAACTAAGCCATTCTTCGGAGACACGGCCAAACTCTCGAACGCACCTTTTTCTCTCATTTTTGCTAGCATGAAGTCACGCACCCCGGACCAAAGTACTGGAACTGGTGGGATTTCAGGCAATACTTGCGACTTAAAGATATTTTCTCAACAAGTCGGTGATCGTTTCATGTGGCGCACAGAGACATCGAAATACACTCCCAGAAAAAAAGGTACTCCATTATAACAGTTTAAGTTTTATATAATATAAGTAATATAAAACCCAGCAGATTTCTCCACTAGTAAGTTATGCAGTAGCGCGCGCTTCACTTTTCTTTCATGAAACAATGTGTTCTAGATATAACTGTGAAGACTTTCACAAGTTTCGTCATGTTTCTAAAATCTTGTTAGGCTTCTTATTGTGCCGTCTTCAACGTATCATCTCAGTTTTTCCTCGGTCAGACATTTTGAAAATTAAAATGAAATGAAAATACCCCAAGAAGTACGCTCCTACAATAGTCTGTGGACATTGGTAAGAAGAGCTGAAGTTAACATGGCACGATAACCTTAAAAGTTTTGACTCAGGTGATCAGTGTGTATCTGGATTCTCTGAGCCAATAAAAATACTGCAGTCTGTTGCTTCTTAGATTGCTTTTAAGTAGGTGGGATATATATATATATATATATAATAAGGAGTTTAGCCACATCAGCCTTAGAGCATCAGGGAGCACAATCTGAACAATGAAATTTATACAGGCAAACTCACATAATAACTTCATGACTAAACCCCACACACATAACTAACAATCAGTGTGCTAGTTTGCACTTTAATTATGATACATTGTAAACACTAGTGAGGTATAAAGGTTGGGATAGCTTTTCAAAACATACTGTTGGGAGCAACGATAGATATATGAGGTAGGAGACCTATTACAGAGGTTTCCACTATCACATACCTGCTCTTAAATGAAATTTTTTTATGCTATCTCAGAAAATGGAGGACTAAGTAGATGATGTGATAATTGGAGAAAAATTTTATGCAATATTGAAAGACTCGAACCGAATCAATGCACTGGAAAAAGATGCCATTCCATTAAGCTGTTAAGAGCCTTGCTAGTGCCAACAATACCAGAACTGTTTCACAAAGTATATACAATATGTGAGTCAGGTCAAACATCCTCAGACTTGAAGATGACTGAAGATTTAAAATATAAAAGAAGAGTGTCTGAAAGTGAGAGCATTACCAAGTTGTCAGTTTAATAAATTATGCTTAAAAAACTGTTACACAAATTCTTTATATAGGAATGGAATGGCTGGGGTATCCCACCTACAGGAGATCAGGTTGAGTCCCAGAGAACTACAGCAACATGAGAGACAATACTGACCATACAACTTATCTTAGAAGACAGAAGGAGAAAAGAAAACTCTGCATTTATTGCAGTTGTAGATTTAGGAAAGCTTTTCACAATATTCTTCAAAATTCTGAAGTTATCCATGATAAAATGCAAGGAGTGTAAGTTTCTCTAAAACTTTTACAAACACCAGACTGCAGTTATAAGATTCAAAAGATGAAAAAGGCAGGCTGTAATCCAGAAGTGAGTGAGGCAGCATTGTAGCCTATCCCTCATCTTATTCCTCTGTACATAGGCAAGCAGCAAAGGAAATAAAAGGGCAATTTGGAAAAGGAAATAAGATCACTGAGAAGAAAAAAAAAACATTAAGGTGTGTCAATGACATTAAAGTTTTGCTGGAGATGGGTAAAGGACTTGGTAGCGAAAACGAATGGAATTGACAGTGCCTTGACAAATTGTTATACAATGAAAAGCAACAAAAGTAAAACAAGGCAATGCAGTGTTTTCGAATTAAATCAGGAGATTGGATCAGGACATGAGACGCTTTAAGTAGCAGAGGAGAGGAGTTTTGCTATTTTGGCAGCAAAATCATTGATGATGCCAAAAGTAAAGATGCATATTGCAACAGCAAGGCAAGCTTTCTTTAAAAAAATGGTAGATAGTATTTGTTAGGAACATAACTTATTTGGAACTAGAATGTGGACAAAGAACAATAAGGGCAAGGAGAGAGTAAAAGTTTTTGAAATGTGGTGCTACAGAAGAATGCACACAGGAAGGCAGAGGGAATAATTAATGAAGAGGTACTGAATCAGTGAGGGTAGAGAGAGCTGGACTGAATGAAGGGATAGGTTCACAGGACTTGTGAGGCATTAAGGAATTGTTCAATAGATGAATGAAAAAAGTGGGAGGAGGAATTTTAGAGGGGTTAAAAGCTTGAAGTCAGCAAGCGAGCTGACAGGCTTATTGGAGCAGAAGCTGTGCAGATGTGGAGAGAACTGCACAGGTTCAGCACTAGAGGTAGTGTCAGCCAAACAATTGCTTAAGTTGGTACGTATAATCCATGAGACTGGAAATATACCAACAGATTTTCAGAAAAATACTACCCTCACAATCCCAAAGACAGAATGTGCAAGAACTGTCACACATCAGCTACATAGTTCATGATTCCAAGTTACTGAGAAGAGTACGTTATACAGATAAATGGAAAAGAAAGCTGAGGATCTATCAGATGAGAAGTAGTTCAGATTTTGGAAAGGTAAAGGCACCAGGGAAGCGGTTCCAACACTGCAATTGGTAATGGATGCAAGCTTAAGAAAATGTAAGACACTTACAGGATTTGTCCATTTAGAAAAAGCATTCAACAATTGAAAATAGTACAAAATATTCGAATCTCTCAGAAAAATAAGTGTAAGCTACAGGGAAAGATGTAATATGTGGAAGTACCACAAGTTACTATACGAATGAAAGACCAAGAATGAACTGCTCAGATTGAAATTGGTGTAAGGCATGGATGAAGTCTTCTTCCCTTATTGTTCAGTCTTTACACCAAAGATGACATGTTTGAAATAAAATAAAGTTTTTGCATTGTATTACAATTCAGGGTGAAAGGATGTCAGCTAAGATTTGCTGATGCCACTGCTATCCTCAGTAAAATTTAGGAATATTTACAGGATCTGTTGAATGGAATAGCAATCCAATGAGCGCAAAATTTGGGTTGAGTGTAAATTAAGGAACAACAAAAGTGATGAGTAGTGGAATTGATATTTGTGAGAAACTTAACATCATAATTTGTGATCATGAAGTAGATGAAGTTAAGGAACTCTGCTATGTAGCCAGGAAAATAACACATGATGGATGAGGCAAGGTGGATATAAAAAGCATGCAAGCACAACTGAAGTGGGCATTCCTGGCCAAAAAATTCTACTAGTATTAAATGTATGCCTCAGTTTGAGAAAGAAATTTCTGAGAATGAACGTCTGGAGCACAGCATAATACTAAAATGAATCATAGATGTTGCAAAAACAAGATAGAAGAGTATCAAAGTGTTCAAGATATGGTGCTAGGAGAGATGTAGACAGTTTTGCTTGTTAGTTAGTTTCATGTACCTTGAATCATGATCAGTGATGTAGAATGGGTCATTTTACATTGGCATTGCAAATTAATTTGCAAGTATTGTTACATGCAGAAATATAAAAGGCTTCCTGGTTTTTTATCATTATCATTATTATTATCATTATCATTATATTACTATTATTATTATTGTTATTATTAAATATACGAGTGTGAGTTAGCAATTTCTAGCCACAATCTGTTGTGCATTGCAATAACATATTCTTCTATGGAATAGGAGGATTGTCAAGGGGACACTATTTCAGTTTGTTTTCAAATTTTACATTGGTGTCTGTTAGACATTTTATATTATTGGGCAAATTACCAAACATTTTAGTTGCGACATTGTGCACCCCATTCTGTGATAAAGAGAACCTTAATGTGCACTAATGAATGTCATTTTTCCTTCTGGTACTGTAATTATGTCCATCAATGTTCCTTTTGAACTACAGTAGACTATTCAAAAAAATTCCATGAGGGAATAAATATACTGTGAAGCAGTAGTCAGAATGCCCAACTCCTTAAACAGATGTCTGAAATATGATCATGAGTGAGCACTACAGACCATTCTTACAGCTCGTTTTTGAGCAATGAAGACTTTCTTTCTTAAAATGAGTTACCCCACAACATTATTCCGTATGACATTACTGAATGAAAATATGCAAAATAATTGAATTTACTGACTTTTGGTCCCCAAGATTTGCAATGATTCTAACTGCAAATGTGGCTGAACTTAGTTGTTCTAGGGGTTCAAAAATGTGCTTATTCCAGTTTAAATTTTCATCATCATGGAAACCTAACAGTTCTAAAATTTCCAACCTATGCATTATTTTCTTACCATGTATTACATAATTATATAATTGGTGTAGTACCTCTAGATGTGCAGAAATTGGTATGTTTTGTCTTTTCACAATTTGGGATGAGTCCATTCACAGAAGATGAGTCAATGATACTTTTAAGAACCTTGGTTACAATTTCTTCTTTTGCTGTATGTATGCTTGGACTGATTACAACATTTGTGTCATCTGAAAAAGGAAGATCATTAGCATATATGAGGACAATGGTGGGCCAAGGAGTGGGGCTTGGGTAACCCAATACATAATTTCTCCCCAGTCAGAAAAACGTCTCCAGACTACACGTGTTGATTTACTAAGTAAACTTTTCTATATAATTTTGGTTAAATATGACATAATCCATTGGTTGACTTGATCGGAAATACCATAAAACTTCGGTTTATCTAGAAAAATATTGTGATTTACACAGTCAAATGCCTTAGATAGGTTACAGAAAACACCAACCGGCACTATTCTGTTATTTTATGCTTGTAAAATTTGGTGAGTGAAAATGTTAGCGGCATTCTCAGCAGAGCAACTCTTCTGAAATCCAAACTGTGGTTTGTTGAGAACAATACTGTTGCTCATGTGAGATACTGTTCTAGAATACATCACCATCTCAAACATTTTGAATAATGTTGTCAGCAGTGATACAGGTCAGTAGTTATTGACATCTCACCTTTCTTAAAGAGTTTTTTTTACAATGGCATGTTTCAGTCTCTTGGGAAAAATGTCTTGACTTGGTGATACATTACATATTTCAGATAGGAGACGGCTTATTGCATGGGAACAAATCTTTCAGTACTGTTCTAGGAACAAAATCAAACCCACTGTTTATGAGGGAATGATAACACAAGAAAATTAAGGATTCTCCACAGAAGTGGTAAGGAAAGAAATAGGTGAAACAGCAACAAGAAGAAGGTGCAGGACGATAGGACATATTGTAAGACATCTCAGAATATTTGTATTGGTTCTAGAGCGAACTGGTAAAAACTTTAGAGAAGGGCAGTGATAGGAATATGCCAACCAACTAATTAAGGACGTTGTTTGCCAGTGCTACTCTCAAAGGGGAAGGTTAGTACAGGAGATTTAGTACTGGCAGGTTCCATCAAACAAGCCAAATGTAAAATGAATAAATATTCTCTAGAATTAAGACCACAATAAAACCATCACGAGCTGACGGCCTCAGTCATTCATTAGTAACGATTATTGGATATTACCAGAATGTACAGCAGGAAATGTATCTGCACAGTCTGTGGTTTCTTGTCAGCACTTGCATGGTGTAGCACAGTGCGGCCATATCGCTACGCCAGTGCAGCAGGCTGCTGGACTAGCGATCTGACAGCTGCGTGTAGTTAGGTGTATATGGGGGAGGGTTACCTGCCGGAATGCGCCGGCGCGAATGCCGTGGTCGCTGAGCAGCATGAGCACGGTGGACTGCAGTGCACCCGTGTCCCTCAGCCAGCGCAGAAAGCTGCTGAGCTCGCTATCCGCCAGCTGCGGACCGTTGAGCCGATCGTGCGTCACGGACGTGCTCCACCCCAGTGCCCAGTAGCGCCAGCCAGCAGAGCCCATCGCTTCCACGAACTTGCGAACGTACGTCAGCAACACGGACACCTGCAGCCGCTCGCCAGCGCACCTGCAACAGGGCCGGGAAGTCTCGTCCACACAGCCTTTGTCTTTCTGTTTAGTCATCTTTGAACACTTCTATTTCTTAACGTTGACCTCTGCTTACCTTCTATTTTACAGTCAATTAGGGGATGCAAAAAGGTTCACCTAAAAATTACTGTCCAGTCACAATGTGATCACCGGTCAAAAGCTTGAATAACCACCTTTTGCAGTGCTGACCAGTACGAGAGTTGCAGGAAGAGAGTCAGTTAAGTTTGGAAGGTACTAAAAGAGAAGTGGAGCCATGCCGACTCCAGTGTCATGACCAGCTGCGCTAGGTTTCTCAGTTGATGATCCGTAGCGCGAACAGCCCAGTCGAGGTGGTATCATAGATTCTTGACTGAGTTTAAATCCGTGGAGTTTGGTTGTCAGGAGGGTGCAGTAAACTCACCGTGGTCATCTTGTAAGCATGCACGTGTACTGTGAGCTGTGTGAAATGTTGCATTGTCCTGCTGGTAGACGATATCGTGCTGAAGAAGAACAGACTGCATGTACATCTACATCTACATACATACTCCGCAATCCACCATGCGGTGCGTGGCGGAGGGTACCTCGTACCACAACTAGCATCTTCTCTCCGTTTTCCACTCCCAAACAGAACGAGGGAAAAATGACTGCCTATATGCCACTGTACGAGCCCTAATCTCTCTTATCTTTGTGGTCTTTCCGCGAAATGTAAGCTGGCGGCAGTAAAATTGTACTGCAGTCAGCCTCAAATGCTGGTTCTCTAAATTTCCTAAGCAGCGATTCACGAAAAGAACGCCTCCTTTCCTCTAGAGACTCCCACCCGAGTTCCTGAAGCATTTCCGTAACACTCGCGTAGTGATCAAACCTACCAGTAACAAATCTAGCAGCGCGCCTCTGAATTGCTTCTATGTCCTCCCTCAATCCGACCTGATAGGGACCCCAAACGCTCGAGCAGTACTCAAGAATAGGTCGCATTAGTGTTTTATAAGCGTTCTCCTTTACAGATGAACCATATCTTCCCAAAGTTCTGCCAATGAACCGAAGACGACTATCCGCCTTCCCCACAACTGCCATTACATGCTTGTCCCACTTCATATCGCTCTGCAATGTTACGCCCAAATATTTAATCGACGTGACTGTGTCAAGCGCTACACTACTAATGGAGTATTGAAACATTACGGGATTCTTTTTCCTATTCATCTGCATTCATTTACATTTATCTATATTTAGAGTTACCTGCCATTATTTACACCAATCACAAATTCTGTCCAAGTCATCCTGTATCCTCCTACAGTCACTCAACGACGACACCTTCCCATACACCACGGCATCATCAGCAAACAGCCGCACATTGCTATCCATCCTATCCAACAGATCATTTATGTAGATAGAAAACAACAGCGGACCTACCACACTTCCCTGGGGCACTCCAGATGATACCCTCACCTCCGATGAACACTCACCATCGAGGACAACGTACTGGGTTCTATTACCTAAGAAGTCTTCGAGCCACTTACATACTTGGGAACCAATCCCATATGCTCCTACCTTAGTTAGAAGTCTGCAGTGGGGCACCGAGTAAAACGCTTTGAGGTGGACATGGCCCCCAAGGATAGATGCATACTTGTGTTGATCAACCTTGGCTTCGAGAATGACGAGCTCACCCAGGGAATGGCCTCCATCCTGGATTGTTCCAACAATTGTTGCAGGGTGCTTGCTTTCAGACATTTCACGCAGTACAAGTCAGTGGCATCTCTCCGATGGAGCGTAAAACGTGATTCATCTGAATAAGCCAGCTGTCTCCACACAGCGGACGTCCTGTTGTGGTGTCGGTGTACAAACTCTAGCCTTCAAAGTTGATGAACAGCAGTCAGCTTGGGTGCATGAACCAGGCACTTACTGTAGAGGCTCATACACAGCAACATTCACTGAACGGTTGAGGAGACACTGTTGGTAGTCTCTTGGTTCACACGGGAGGTCAGTTGCTCAAGAGTTGGACGTCTATTCACTCACACACATCTCTGCAGCTGTTGTTTACCCCTGTCATCTATGGACCGTACTGCACAACAGTTGACTCGGTGCTGGATTTGGACAGCGCCATTTGGCCATGCATGGCACACCTTAACCTTGGCGTTGCTCGAATAGTTTACAGACTTAGTCTTTCGGAAATGCTTCCTCCCTTCTCCCGAAACCCAATGATCACTCCCTTTTGGGCGTCGGATAAATCGCTCTGTTTCTGCATTATGACAACGACTACACAGTTTTCCGGGTCCACCCAAAACACTTTATATGCCCTCCACTGCTAGTGCTGTTATCTGCCATCTGTGAGCGATTATTGCACATTGACATCGAACACAGGCGATGATCATAATAATGCGACTGGGCTATGTATATGTCAAGATATAAGCTTGAGAAAACATTGTAAGTAAATTTTTATATATGTACCAGTCGTGAGTTGGCATTTCATGTTGTCGCTGGAAGGGGTCAGCCTTGTACAATTAGCTTGCTCACCCCTCTTTCATTACCCAATGTATGTCAAGTCCATTGGGCGATAACACAGTGGGAGACGGCGTTTTAACTTCTCTATTTCAGCTGCTGATATTTAGCTCCAGCTATTGGACGTGATTTTCGCAGAGAATAAGGCAATGCATGAGAGATGAACGGATCTCGCATTGCAACATCGGTTTGCAGTGAATATCATCCTGACAGACTCACAAAACTCGAGACTAATTTGACTGTTTGGATGTTTGTTGTGTGTCAAGTAAAGGGCACATTGAAGATGTGGAATGTAAATGAAAAGTTTGACTCTAAAAGTAATAAATGCTATATCATTCTCTGGAGCTATTAATATTGCAACCATTTGAAAACTGGGTCGATGACTGTGAGTCAAACATTATACTACAAATTAGTTATTTACATGAACTCTTTTGTTAATCAGCTCAAGATAAACATAAAATTTTGCTATTACATCACTTCATATAATGACGTTAAAGTAATGCAAGTCTTGCTCGAGTAAAATCAAAAATCTAGGGAAATTTGGACAATTATTCAAGACATGAGCAAGCCTGCGAATCTGTTGCAGACATCACTAAGAATATCTGATCAATAAATATGACAGACCATTTCCCTTCATGTGGGGAGGTTACTACAACTTGTTTCAAATGAGAGAAGAGTTTTTTAAAGAGACGCTTCTCCAGATTTATTTTCCATGTATGTCTTACACAACATACATTAGATATTTAGCATAATTTCCAGCTTTGGTATTTGCTTTCAGTAGGACTTCCTTTGTGAGCAGATATCTCAGTTTTGTGCACATTAGCCAGTGCCAGGGCTGCGTTATTCTCCACAGCTATGTACTCCCCTTCACATAGTCGTTGCCATTGTTGTACGTTCACATTGTTCCTCACTTTAAGACAGCAGTGAGTCATTTCAGAGAATTACATAAAAAAGAGACATGTTGCGCTCGGGTGGAAATCAGCCTTTTAATAGAATGACTGATTGATGATCCAGTGCCCTCCATTTCTTCACAAATTTTGCTTTTTGCTTTTGTTTCAGTGGTAGTGGTGATGGTGCTGTTTCTAAAAATCTGTGGCGTGAATAAAGTGTAAGTCTAAGTGTAAGTCTGCCCAGTATGTGACATTCATTCTATTGTCTCTCCGCGACAACTACCTCCTGTTATTAGGTGCTGCAAAGCCGACGAGAGGATGTAGTTGGTGGATTGTCATTGGCTTGAGACATCAATTATTCAGACTTGCCGTTTGAATGAAGACTACGTGGACATGTTTTTTGTAGGATGAGACACTCCGTACAGGAACAAAATACTCAGCTAATCGTTCAAAATGAAATGAGTTGGCACATGAAGAAGCAAAGGCACATTGTCTCCATTTTTTTATGATTCCATCCCACCAAAACTGTCAGTGTTTGTTTTAGTTTCTGTACTACGAAACGATTTCGGCCTTAGGCTATTTTTAAGTACTGAAACAATAGGAAAGTTTGCAGGGTTGCGTTTATTTCGCAATAGAACAGCGTAAGCAGGTGATAGTAAATTATAAATAATATAAAGAGTACAGAACGTAAGCAACTGCAACATGCGTAATGGTAGACAAAAATGTTGTTCGTCTTTTTCCAACTTAGCGGATTTGCGCGCACAATCCGACAACTGACACTGTGCTCAGTATGGCTTGTGACTATCTATTGCAACATTACTCGCCTGACAACGACGGCGCATGCTGTGTATGATGTCGTCAATCTCATGTTGAAGCAACACCGCCAATTCTTCCCGCAGAGCTGCTCGCAAGTCTGCAATAGTGGTTGGTGGATGCTGGCGTGATGCAAGCCGTCACCATAATGCACCAAAGACGTGCTCTATCGGATTCAAATCGAAAGTGGGACCAGACCACGCCATGCATGCAGTATCTTCCGTTTCCAAGAAAACGTCAACCGCGCGTGCTCTATGAAGTCGAGCATTTTTGGCCATAAATACGAAGTCCGAGCCCACAGCACCTCTCAACAACTGCATGTGAGTCCCAAGATCTCGTCAGGGTATGGGACAACAGTTAAACCTTGTCCATTTACCCGTACAATTTCATGAATAGCGGTTCGAATGGTCAACATTATCCCTGCGCACACCATTAGGGACCCTCCTCTATATTGGTCTCTTTCCATAAAGTTGGGGTCCCTAAATCGTGTTCCACATTCCCTCTAGATGCGAATCCGTCGAGGTTCACTCGGCAGATCAAGTCGGGACTCATTTCTGAAAAGAATATCGGCCCACTGTTCGACCGTCCAGGAGGCACGCTGACGACTCCACTCCAGACATTCCCTTCTGCGAAGACGCGTCAGAGGTACACATGCAGCAAGACTCCGACAGTAAACACAGCCTTTGCCACGATACAGTACGTCAAGTGGATGCTGCGAGGCCAGATGCCAGTTGCCGTGCAGTACTTAGGCAGTACCGTTGTGCCCTTACAGCCAAGTAACAGTCTTTTCTTTCCGATGTCACACGTGGTCGGCCCTGCCCTGGTTTTTGGGATGCAGTTTCTGTCTGTATAGACTGTCGCCACATCCGAGAAACAACAGAACGATTGACGGTAAGCCATCGGCCACACGAGTTTACGACTGTCCTGCTTCCGTTCTTACTACGGCGCCCCAGCGCAGAGTGTCTCGTAGGCGTCTTGTCTGTGCCATACTGCACCTTCTGTGACTGTACACACGATTGTGGATGTGGGACTGTCCTACAAATACTTCGACGTTTCATGGGTGCCCTGATGTCATCGCTGGTGCGTGCGGTAGTCTGTTGACCAGAACGCTATGTTCCGTGCAGAACACGATAGTACGGACATCTGTTGACATTTGGTATGATTGTATGGTGACTTAGACACGGGACGGGGAAATAGCGGTTTGTTGTGTTAATTTTGGACATCAGTGTACATTTGTTGAAAGTGTCATCATCAATTCCTGCGATGAAAATATTTTGCCATATTAGCCTCTTAGCTGCACTGCATAAGAAACATATCTACAGCCTTGTACACATAGGTATTTCTTACAAATGTACAGCAGTACCATTAATATGGCAGCATATCAAGAGGCTAAAGTCACATATATTACTAAATCTCGCAATCGCATTCAGCGTACAAGCTATGACAGAGCAATTTTAATTAAAAATATAACATATTCAGTCAATGCTGTTGACATAATTTACGTACATGTGTAAGAGGCCAGTATGACATTTACCATTGCTGGTCTCCATGTTGATACAGTCATCGAATGTTCTTATAAACTTGCAAATAGCCTAAGACCAAAATTGTATTACAGTAGAGAAAGTAAATAGAAAATTGGCAGTTGCAGATGGAATGGAGTCACTCGAAAAATTCTTAGCAATGGTGGATCGTGAATCAAAGAGCATCATCGTCTTCATTTTTTCTCTTCAATTAATATTTTACAGACACACACACACACACACACACACACATACACACACACACACACACACACACACACAGACACACACACACACACACACGCACACGCTCGCACGCACGCAAGCACACACACACACACAGATGGAGAGGGGAAGGGGGAGAGGGAGGGGGCGAGAGGGGGGAGTGAGAGGAGGAGGGGGAGAGAGGCACACACGCACACACACAGAAATGGGGGGGGAAGGGGGAGAACGAGGGGAGAGAGGGGGAATGGAGACGAGGAGGGGAAGATAGGAGGGAGGGAGAGGGGGAGGGGGAGAGAGTGAGAGAGAGAGGGGAGGGGGAGAGGAGGAAGGAGAGAGAGTGGGAGGGAGAGAGAGTGGGAGGGAGAGAGAGTGGGAGGGAGAGAGAGGGGGGAGGGAGGGGGGAGGGACCAAATTACACGTTTATAACCCTAGAAGACACCAAAGATTTTTAGTTACACAGCCGCGACCCCAACACACTGGGAGTCCTACTGGGAATGGAAATGGTCCACAGGTAGAGTGTCTGACCTGCTCGTAGTCTCGGTGCCGGCGTGGCCCAATTCCTTGTCGACGGCGCGCATGTAGGGTCGAGGGTAGTAGTCCGTGGGAGGCTCAGAGAAGCCCGGCTTCTCGAAGTGGAACATGCCCAGGTACGGAGAGTCCTCGATGAACATCGTCCGGTGTCCTGCTGCGCTGCACGGAAAAAAGAGACACAGGTATTCGTGAACTGGGAACAAAGCATCAAGAGAGTGACCTATGGGACACGTGGTACATGGCCTAGCTTATAATTCATCGGTATTATCAAAATTGCTATTCATTGTACAATTACATCACACAGAACACAATAAAGTAGCTGTAGGACTGAACCTAAGTCCAAGCACAGTCGGTAACGCAAGCGGTGACCGTAACAGTAACAGCAGATGAGGCAGGCACGTTTGCAGCTCTGCACGTCAGCTCTAAGTCCGGTTTGAGAGGAGGGGGTTTGCGGGGAGGGGTATGTTTAACATGTCACGTCGTCTGCTCGGCAGCGCTGCCAACATTGTCGTCTCTGTCGTTTCAGGATTGCTATCTATCGATATAGCAACAACTAGTCTTGAAACCAGCGCGGCTTCTACGGTCGCAGGTTCGAATCCTGCCTCGGGTGTGGATGTGTGTGATGTCCTTATGTTAGTTAGGTTTAAGTAGTTCTAAGTTCTAGGGGACTGATGACCTCAGATGTTATGTCCCATAGTCCTTATAGCCATTCGAACCATTTTGAGTCTTGAAACTTCTTGGCAGATTAAAACTGTGTGCCAGACTGAGACTCGAACTCGGTACCTTTGCCATTCATGCGCATGTGCTCTATCGGCTGAGCCACCTAAGCACGACTTATGACCCGTTTTCACAGCTTTACTTCCGCCAGTACCTCGTCTGCTATCTTCCAAACTTCACAGAAGCTCTCCTGCGAAAGTTGCGGCACTTGCACTTACGCTAGGAAGTTTCATATCAGCATACGCTTCCCCGCAGAGTGAGAATTTCATTCGGGATACATCCTTCAGTCTGTGGCTAAGCCATGTCGCCGCAATACTTTCTTCCAGGAGTGCTTGCAAGTTTCGCAGAAGAGTTTCTGTGATGTTTGGAAGGCAGGAGACGAGGTACTGGCAGAAGTAAGGCTATGAGGCCGCGGCGTGAGTTGTGCATGGATGGCTCAGCCGCTAGAGCACTTGCCCGTGAAAGGCAAAGGTCCAATACATGGTTTTAATCCACCAGGAAGTTTCATATCATCATACACTCTGCTGCAGCGTGTAAATTTCATTCTGGAAACGTGTCGTAAGTTAATTACCGAGGCTTTCTTTGCTCTGCAGCACACTGGATATTTTAATAGTAATTTTCCACTAAGTAATCGATTTCGAAGCGTTTTCATGGCTTCATCGTGAGTCGCTTAGGCACAGTTATCGAAATGAAAAACAAACGCAAGTACGAGGGCAGTTCAATAAGTAATGCAACACATTTTTTTTTCTGAAACAGGGGTTGTTTTATTCAGTATTGAAATACACCAGGTTATTCCCCAATCTTTTAGCTACACAACACTATTTTTCAACGTAATCTCCATTCAATGCTACGGCCTTACGCCACCTTGAAATGAGGGCCTGTATGCCTGCACGGTACCATTCCACTGGTGGATGTCGGAGCCAACGTCGTACTGCATCAATAACTTCTTCATCATCCGCGTAGTGCCTCCCACGGATTGCGTCCTTCATTGGGCCAAACATATGGAAATCCGACGGTGCGAGATCGGGGCTGTAGGGTGCATGAGGAAGAACAGTCCACTGAAGTTTTGTGAGCTCCTCTCGGGTGCGAAGACTTGTGTGAGGTCTTGCGTTGTCATGAAGAAGGAGAAGTTCGTTCAGATTTTTGTGACTACGAACATGCTGAAGTCGTTTCTTCAATTTCTGAAGAGTAGCACAATACACTTCAGAGTTGATCGTTTGACCATGGGGAAGGACATCGAACAGAATAACCCCTTCAGCGTCCCAGAAGACTGTAACCATGACTTTACCGGCTGAGGGTATGGCTTTAACTTTTTCTTGGTAGGGGAGTGGGTGTGGCGCCATTCCATTGATTGCCGTTTTGTTTCAGGTTCGAAGTGATGAACCCATGTTTCATCGCCTGTAACAATCTTTGACAAGAAATTGTCACCCTCAGCCACATGAATAGCAAGCAATTCCGCACAGATGGTTCTCCTTTGCTCTTTATGGTGTTCGGTTAGACAACGAGGGACCCAGCGGGAACAAATCTTTGAATATCTCAACTGGTGAACGATTGTGACAGCACTACCAACAGAGATGTCAAGTTGAGCACTGAGTTGTTTGATGGTGATCCGTCGATCATCTCGAACGAGTGTGTTCGCACGCTCCGGCATTGCAGGAGTCACAGCTGTGCACGGCCGGCCCGCACGCGGGAGATCAGACAGTCTTGCTTGACCTTGCGGCGATGATGACACACGCTTTGCCCAACGACTCACCGTGCTTTTGTCCACTGCCAGATCACCGTAGACATTCTGCAAGCGCCTATGAATATCTGAGATGCCTTGGTTTTCCGCCAAAAGAAACTCGATCACTGCCCGTTGTTTGCAACGCCCATCCGTTACAGACGCCATTTTAACAGCTCCTTACAGCGCTGCCACCTGTCGGAAGTCAATGAAACTATACGAGACGAAGCGGGAATGTTTTAAAATATTCGACAAGAAATTTCCGGTTTTTTCAACCAAAATATGCCGAGAAAAAAAAATGTGTTGCATTACTTATTGAATTGCCCTCGTATATCTTGATTCTTTATCGTAACTTAAATTTACTAAGTCTTGTAACTGAAGTCCCTACAATCCACCGTCGTGGAAGCAGCATAACTGACCGTACCATATCTCTCTGGAGCCAAAATATCCAGGCAGTCATCAAATTTCTGGTGTCTTTCCACCTCCCACGAAGCCCTGCTGTGGGCTTAACGTCTGTTTAATGATTGTCAACCAGGTGTGCATATTTCTCCTTCGTTCCTGGGTCGGTAGTAGTAACATGGGCCTATCAAATAAGGCCCACTACTCGTAATTCTGAAAGTATGAGGGAGACCTGGAAGGTGTCAGCACTTAGTGAACACTCGACGGCGCTAGTGGCGCATTTCAGCTGTAATTCGTTTCGTTCCATTTTGTGTTGTTCCTTTTGAGTGCTAAGCTGGACTAGCTTCGGAGTGTGTGGCTTTCTGATACATCTGGAGTAATTTGTAGGTAATCATTATGTATTATATATGCCCTGGAAAGCTCGTTTATTCGTCTTTAAAAATGTGTAATTAAACTATTAGTGGTATGAAGGTACTGATAACCGAACGGGGGAAAGCAGGGGGGGGGGGTCTGATAAGTCCCGGGTGGGCCTTGTTTAATACATTTCTTGTAAGAAAAGAGTCATTAGTTTTCTTTACTGTGAATCAGATATTACTGTCCTCTCCGCTAATTAATTGACTCATGTGAGAGTTGGAACCTGTGAACACTTATTTGAGGGGGGGGGGGGGGTTATTACGAAAACTAGAGTTGACAATTTTAATTTAAGTTCGTAAAAGAGAAAAGAAGCTTTCTCGAAAGGACCATGGTTTAGGTATGCGGTTATGTATAACGTGCAGCAAGCAATATGTTAATGAAGAAAGTGTGAGTATATGTTTTTAAGATGTTGAACAGTTTAACTGGAATTTTCGTATTTCCTTTTTTCTTTTTTTTTTTGGTTACTTAATTTTTTCTCTCTGTAAATGTCTACTTGTAATTATATTTCTTTGTTACAATAATGTAATAACATTTAATCTGATAGTGTCTTATTTTCTACTTCTATAATAATTTAAGAGCATGGGCCTTGTTAAGAACACACATTCGGCCTTATTTAGGATACATAGTGTAAACAAAGCCCACTAAGCGACTAACGCTTCATTACTTACATTTAAATTAGTGAAGTTATTAAACTCTCCTTTTTTACCCTAACGGAGGAGTAAATTGAATTTCTAGTTCTGTAGATAGATTTCCCTAAATGTCCAAATCTTAACTGGCCTTAATTGAACGCCTCCCTTATAAAGAAATTACGCAGTCATTGCTTCGTTTTAAAACAACGTAACCAAAACAGCGGGAAAGAAGAAGATAATGTATAAATATTCATGCATGGAATAGGTGTTATAAAGGGGAAATGAGTTTAGGTTAGATTTTAAACTTGTTCTGTTACCCGTCAGACGTTTTACCCTCTAGTGTTGTGTATGGACATTACTATTTTCCTCAAATTGTGATGGATTATTTATGACGAATTTCATTAGCTTATACACATATTGTAAAGGTGCTGTTAACTTCTTCAAGTTGCGCCTCTATGATGATCGCAGGTGAACACCACATATTATTTTTATTGTTCGCTTTTGTAAAATTAATACTTTCTTTCTAAAAATTGCGTTACCGCAGAAAATTATGCCCCAAGACATTATAGAGTGGAAATATGCATAACATGTCAGGAGGCTGATTCATTTGTTTCCAAGACTAGCAGAAATAGGAGGAGCAAAAGTAGCTGAAGTTAACAGTCTGAGCAGCTCAGTGCCGGCCGCTGTGACCGAGCGGTTCTACGCGCTACAGTCCGGAACCGCGCTGTTGGCCGGGGTCGCAGGTTCGAATCCTGCCTCGTGCATGGATGTGTGTGATGTCCTTAGGTTAGTTAGGTTTAAGTAGTTCTAAGTGTAGGGGACTGATGACCTCAGATGTTAAGTCCCATAGTGCTTAGAGCCATTTGAACCATTTGAGCAGCTCAGTCACATACTTCTTCCACTTGGAGTTTCTATCAACATTTACACCCAAACATTTGTAGCATTTTACCACACTTACTGATTCCTGTTCATGCGCTACGTCAACCGATGGTGTGGCAGCCTGATGCGCAGAATTGAATACAGTGTTTCTCAAAACTAATGGAGAATTCATTTGCAGGGAAACACTTAAAACTTTATTGAAAATCTTCACTAACGGCCTCTTCCACTGTTTTATTTCTAATATGATTTATCACAACAGTAGTATCATCAGCAGAATGTACCAGTTGTGCTTGTTGAACGTTCGTTAAGGTGGGACGTTGATGAAAAACACTCATTATTTGAAAAATGCACCAAATCCACAGTTTTGGACATATGTCAATGAAATTTTGTACCACGCTTTACATGAAAGTAACACATTTACATATAAAATCCTTTGATTATATATAGTCAACTTTTTTAAAAAGAAATTTGAAGTTTTATTTTCAAAAAATAATGGATGTTCCCTTTTCTCAGAAAGTATTCAAGAGATTTCTACAAAAATTTGTCTGTTACATCTCTTTATATGTTGTAAGCTTCTCTCATGAGGTTTTTGGAATAAGTCTAATAGGAGAATTTTCATAATTTTTTAATTCCAAGCTTGCAATCAGAATTTCAAAATTGCTCTTGAGATATCGGTTTTTAGGTTTACAGAAATATGTGTACAAAATTTCATAATTCTAGCATTCATAGAAATTGAGGAAAAGGTATATAAACTATTAAAAACAAAGTTTTCAGGAATCGCAATTTAAAGTTCAACCTAACTTTTTCCCTTATGTCACTTCTTCAGAAGGCACCATATTTGTACTCTGGGTCGCCTTTCCCTTCAAGGCTTCCCCTTTGGTTTCTTCTTATCTGTCTTCTTTGCTTTACCAGGACTTCAATTGACTTTTCAGCTGCAGAGACGCGCTGTAAATCTATTTTTCTCAGGATGTCTTGAGTAAAATTTCCTATCTTGAATCCCATTCTTCTAATAGTTTCATCCTCCCGACGTTCACACCATTAAATACAATAGCTGCATCAAAAGTTGCAATTCTGATAACTGTAGCAGATGCAAACGTGTTTTTAGGGCATCGTTTCCATATGAGTGAATTTAGAGAATCGTTTATAAAATAAGAAACTGAGTAAAAGATGATCTATAAAACCAAAAAGATGTATCCCGCACACGTTTGGTTGAAAGTAATACACAGAACCGTTGTTCACTGAGCTGGAATTGAAGAGCTGCTTCAAAACTTGGGCGTGGCAGGGAGGCCGCGACACACTTTTAATTAATTTTCAGGCACTTCGGATGCGATTTCAACATCGAAACTTTGGGAACTTACTGTCCATGAGTTGAACTAACAAATAAAAAATAAAACGAACATTGACATTTTTGTTCAATTTCATCAACGTCCCCTACTTACCTGTAGTTGTACCAGACCCAGGGGCAGGGGTTGAAGGCCGCCTTGCCGTCCCAGCAGGAGTCTCGCAGCTCACGCTCCGTGTGGCCGCTGAGCACCGCCAGCATGTTGGGGAACGTGTTGTCGCCCACCTGCAACAGAGGCGACGCGCTCAGTCACTGCCAGCCACGGCCAGTGTGACGCGCAGCTGATTGTCATGAGTCTCAGTTCTCAGTCGCTGCTGATTCCTTGCCATCTGAACACAAACTACAGTACGACCACAGTATTCTGAGCAGGGTCTTGGCAGGGTGCAGTCACTGCACATTTTGGCTTGTAGCGGTCTTCACGGGAAGGTACGGTCGCAGGAAAACCGGGCTCCGGACGGCCAAATGGCCGTACGAAAGGGGCGGCGTATGGCTCTGCCGTATCGCACTGCGTCTGCGCCAGCAATTCTAGCAGCAATTGGCACCACAGTAACACAAAGCATGGTTACAAATCGGTTACTTCAAGAACAGCTCCGAGCCAGACGCCCTGTAGCGTGCATTTCACTGACACCAAACCACCGCCATTTGCGACTGGAGCGAGAGCTCGTTAGACGGCAAAGTGGAGGTTTGTTCATCTACATCTACATTTATACTCCGCAAGCCACCCAACGGTGTGTGGCGGAGGGCACTTTACGTGCCACTGTCATTATCTCCCTTTCCTGTTCCAGTCGCGTATGGTTCGCGCGAAGAACGACTGCCGGAAAGCCTCCACGCGCGCTCGAATCTCTCTAATTTTACATTTGTGATCTCCTCGGGAGATATAAGCAGGGGAAGCAATATATTCGATACCTCATCCAGAAACTCACCCTCTCGAAACCTGGACAGCAAGCTACACCGCGATGCAGAGCTTCTCTCTTGCAGAGTCTGCCACTAGAGTTTGCTAAACATCTCCGTAACGCTATCACGCTTACCAAATGACCCTGTGACGAAACGCGCCGCTCTTCTTTGGATCTTCTCTATCTCCTCCGTAAACCCGATCTGGTACGGATCCCAAACTGATGAGCAATACTCAAGTATAGGTCGAACGAGTGTTTTGTAAGCCACCTCCTTTGTTGATGGACTACATTTTCTAAGGACTCTCCCAATGAATCTCAACCTGGTACCCGCCTTACCAACAATTAATTTTATATAATCATTCCACTTCAAATCGTTCCGCACGCATACTCCCAGATATTTTACAGAAGTAACTGCTACCAGTGTTTGCCCCCCTATCATATAATCATACAATAAAGGATCCTTCTTTCTATGTATTCGCAATACATTACATTTGTCTATGTTAAGGGTCAGTTGCCACTCCCTGCACCAAGTGCCTATCCGCTGCAGATCTTCCTGCATTTCGTTTCTAATGCTGCAACTTATCTGTATACTACAGCATCATCCGCGAAAAGCCGCTTGGAACTTCCGAACTATCTACTAGGTCATATATATGTATATTGTGAAAAGCAATGGTCCCATAGCATTCCCCTGTAGCACGCCAGAGGTTACTTTAACGTCTGTAGACGTCTCTCCACTGACAACAACATGCTGTGTTCTGTTTGCTAAAAACTCTTCAATCCAGCCACACAGCTGGTCTGATATTCCGTAGGCTCTTACTTTGTTTATAAGGCGACAGTGCGGAACTGTAGCGAACGCCTTCCGGAAGTCAAGGAAAATGGCATCTACCTGGGAGCCTGAATCTAATATTTTCTGGGTCTCACACGATGGTCTATAGTTTTGTGCATCTGCTCGGCCACCCTTCTTGAAGACTGGGACTACCTGTGCTCTTTTCCAATAATTTCTCTAGAGACTTGCGGTACACGGCTGTTAGAAGGGGGGCAAGTTCTTTCGCGTATTCTGTGTAGAATCGAATTGGTATCCCGTCAGGTCCAGTGGACTTTCCTCTGTTGAGTGATTCCAGTTGCTTTTCTATTCCTTGGACACTTATTTCGATGTCAGCCATTTTTTCGTTTGTGCGAGGATTTAGAGAGGTTTGTTGTGTTACTCTGACGAACGTCGCTTCCATCTCGATGCCAGCGATGGCCGTGTGTTGGTTGGGAAACCAGCTGAAGGGCTGCAACCAGCCTGTCCGCGCGCTAGACACACTGGACCTGCACCTGGCCTTACGGCGTGGAGCGTAATTTCGTATGACAGTAGGAGGATTTCGGTGGTTATCCCAAGCATCTTGGCTGCAAATCTGTATTTCAGTCTGGTGATTCGACCTGTTGTGCTGTTGTTGTTGTGGTCTTCAGTGCTGAGACTGGTTTGATGCAGCTCTCCACGCTACTCTATCCTGTGCAAGTTTCTTCATCTCCCAGTACCTACTGCAACCTACATCTTTCTCAGTCTGTTTAGTGTATACATATCTTGGTCGCCCTCTACGATTTTCACCCTCCACGCTGCCCTCCAGTACCAAATTGGTGATCCCTTCATGCCTCAAAACATGTCCTACCAACTGATCCCTTCTTCTAGCCAAGTTGTGCCACAAACTTCTCTTCTCCCCAATCCTATTCAATACCTCCTCATTAGTTATTGATGTACCCACCTAATCTTCAGCATTCTTCTGTAGCTCCGCATTTCGAAAGCTTCTATTCTCTTCTTGTCTAAACTATTTATTGTGCACGTTTCACTTCCATACACGGCTGCACTCCACACAAATACTCAGAAACGACTTCCTGACACATACTCGACCGAGCGAGGTGGCGCAGTGGTTAGCACACTGTACTCGCATTCGGGACGACGGCAGGTCAATCTCGCGTCCTGCCATCCTGATTTAGGTATTCCGTGATTTCCCTAAATCGCTCCAGGCAAATGCCGGGATGGTTCCTTTGAAAGGGCACGGCCGATTTCCTTCCCCGTCCTTCCCTAATCCGATGAGACCGTTGACCTCACAGTTTGGTCTCTTCCCCGAAACAACCCAACTTATACTCGACGTTAACAAATTTATCTTCTTCAGAAACGCTTTCCTTGCTATTGCTTTATATCCTCTCTACTTCGACCATCATCAGTTACTTTGCTCCCCAAATAGCAAAACTCATTTACTACTTCAAGTGCCTCATTTCCTAATCTAATTCCCGCATCACCACCCGATTTAATTCGACTACATTCCATTATCCCCTTTTTGCTTTTGTTGATGTTCATCTTACATACTCCTTTCAACACACTGTCCATTCCGTTCAGCTGCTCTTCCAGGTCCTTTTCTGTCTCTGACAGAATTACAAAGTCATCGGCGAACCTCAAAGTTTTTATTTCTTCCCTGTTGTGCTATCATCATGAATTGCGCTCCAGGGGGTGTTTTCCAACAGGATAATGCTCGCCTACATACCGCTGTTGTAACCCAACAAGCTCTACAGAGCGTCGAAATGTTGCCTTGGCCCACTCGATCACCAAATCCGTCTCAACTCGAGCATTTATGGGGCATTTTCGGACGACAACTCCAGCGTCACCAACAAATAGTACCGTCCTTGTACTGACCGATCATGTGCAATAAGCATGGAACTCTATTCCATAAACTGATATACAGCACCTGTACAGCACAATGTATGCGCGTTTGCATAATTGCATTCAACACTGTCTTGGTTACATAAGCTATTAATGTACTAGTATTTCACATTTGCAATTGCTTTTCTTGTGCTTACATTAACCTGTGATCTTGCACCGTTAATCACTTGAATATATTACGTAGAGAATTTTATTCCTGAAATTTCACTTTACTTTACATTAATTATTTCTTGGTGCTGGAATTTCTTTTCCATCGGTGTATTTTCTGTTATTTTATAAAACGTTTCACAGCGTTATTCGGCCAAGAAGTTTATCTGAAATGTCTGTTCGGGGTTGGGTGTCACAAAAACTTCGAGAATGGTTGTCACACGTGGCAACCTACCACGGCACGTTGTTTTAATTGTTTTGTTTTGCTTGTTTCAGGTAAAGATGGTGACAAATCATGAAAAAGACAAACCGAGGAGCAGTTTCTTCATGCACCATGCTTGCTGCAGTTAGGAAGGTAAAAAACCAGTGACTATCAATTCATAAAGTTGCAGTTGATTATCAAATCAGGTATCAAACTTTAGCAAGACATAGTGAGAAAAGTCCCCAAGACTAAACTGAAGATGGAAATATAGTTTAGATTTTCACCACCGTTAGCTATTTTCCAAACAGGGAAGCGTCTCTTTTGAAGACGAAAGGGAACTAAAGAAATATCTTCTTCAAGCTGCCGATGTTTACTACGGTTTCACACCAAAAGATATCAACACCTTCTCATATGAAGTTTGCCTGGCAAATTCTGTTAACTGCCGTAAGGTCCAGCGAAGTACGCAGTTATGATTTTGTAGTAGAACCTTTACCAAAGGTTGGTGATGGGAAAAATACGAACAGAAACAATCCCCGAAAAAGAGATACAGCCGTTTTAGCTGACTCACTGTTTTTTAAAAAGAACTGATGTACTAGCAGAAAATGTAAGTAAAAATAAATGAATTTCTAATTAAAATGCAACTAAAAACAATAATGCAAAAAAGGGAGAGAGAAACAAAATGAACAGAAGAAAGAACGAAAAATCTGAGTCAGTGAATAAGAGGATGATGACTGCTTGTATTTAGTATCTTTTGAAACATTTTCTAACAGTAAAGCTAAGGAAAAATGGATCCAGTGTGCAGAATGTAGGAAGTCAGCTCATGATTTATGCACACCTGGGATAAATAACTGTTAAACATGTAAAAATTGTGATAGTGTGCTCGAAAGTGACTAGGGTAATGTAGGACATTTTCTTAAATATTTACTTATATTTCTACATTTGTGTCTAAATTGGTCTTAAATGTGAATTAGTGCTTTATCACTATCATTGCTTGTTTTTTCTGTTCCTAGGACACCTTTTTTAATAAACAATTTCCTTTCTTCGACAAAAATTAACTGTGACAACACTTCCAGTGTCTGAGACAACCAACCTGGTAACAAAACTGGAGTCGTGGGAGAACGTCAAAAAAGTTAGTGCGACAGAACTTATTTTTTCTTAAAAACAAAATGCTGCTAAGCCCTCACATTTATGGGAAAATATAGACAAGGGCACATACAACGAAACACACTAATGACAGAACTATAAGCAATACTTCTCCAAAATCGAAAAAAGTCGAAAATTGTGACAATCGGGCCAGGTCTCCCCTACCAACTCAGACGAAAGCACCTGTTTGTGATCAGACAAGAACAAGCACGATAAATCTATGTCTTCATTTCGTTGTATGGCGCAGTACATGCACTGCTTTTACATGGGCCACAGTTCGTGGGAAACAAAAACCGATTTTCAGAAAATGATTTTTTGTTGAATTTTTTATTTGCTGCTATGTCAGAAACGATTCTGCTGGCTAGAGCCAGTGTCGGATTTTCCTAGCGTCAGTGATCTGTCAAGAAGCTGTTCCGATTTCGACATTACGATGAAGTTGGGCTAATAGTAGGTTCATAATATTTTTAGTTATAACGAAGAGAAATACAGTTTTCTCATTACTGTAAGTCTCTTCTTCAAGAGGAAGAGGAGGAGGAGGAGGAGGAGGAGAATAGTATTCAAGAAAAAGAAGTTTAAAAACATTATCCACGCCGATTAATGCGTGCGAAACTGTTTTATTAGACCTGTTCGATCACGAGCGTTAAGGAAAGCGTGCGGAGTGATCACTAGTGGAATATTGTTGCACTCCAAACGTTTGGAGACTTTGAATGACATTAAAATTTGTCAATGAGGAAAATACACATTCCTAGTTCTGTGTACAGAATTAGCGCATGTTTTATCGCAAGCTATTGATTGTGTACGACGGTCTTTCCACTAAAATCGAGAGCGGCTGCAGCAGTTCATAAATGACCAGCTACGCAAGATAGAGGGTAATGAGATATGAGATCGACATTTCGTGCGAGAACATCCTTGTGTAAAACATTCTCTATTAACTTCCCGTTCTCCCAGAAACGAAAACGCGTGAACATTGAACAATGGATACCTACAGTATTGCTTCTTTGGGGGTGTTACTTTTACCGACATTGGTAGGGTACTAGGAAGAAGAGGCATACGACTTATTTTTAGACCTCCCAAGATGATGAGATGCTGCGTTCGATTAAGGACGGTCTTGATCTCAGCGTCCATGCAATTTGAGATAGATTTTGTGTGGGGAAACAACTACATTGGTCAGTTTATCCGTAACTTTCAAGGGATGCGAAATAGACCAATCACATAAAGTCACTTGTAGGTGCATTGGTGGAATACCAGGAAAATGCAAGCAGTCTACAAAGGAGAGTGCGTACATGACACTCGTGCGACACAACATAGCACATTGCGCAAGGGTGTGGGACCCGTACCAAAGAGGACTCACCAGGAATATTGAACACATCCCAAGTAGATTAGTAGAAATAGACACAGGTTTGTCCGAAGTGTTACGGAGATGCTAATGAAGCTAAACTGCAGACGCCTGAAGGAGACACAACGTGACCTGAGAAAGCCTACTTACAAAATTTCATGAACAAGTTTTAAATAACGAATGTAGGTATATAGTAAAAGCTCCTACATATTGCCCGGTAGGGGTCGCGAGGGCATATTAAGTCTGATTACAGCGCACATACGAGCAGAGGCGTTTCAGTAATCATTCTTCTAGCGCTCCACGTTTGAATGGAACGGAAAGACCCCCTTATAACTAGTGCAATGGAAAGCACCCTCCGCCATGCATTTCACAATGGTTTGCAGAGCGTTGTTGTGGATGTAGCAGCAGATATTTCGGCCTTCTCTGTCATCGTGTTAATCGAGATCAATATGATCGCTGTTAGTCCTTCTCGCCCGATGCCCATGTATATATTTCATGCATGTCGGAATCGACTTTCGCTCACTTCTTGTTGGCTTCTGCGAGTTGCCTGAATCTGGCAGAGAGAAAGTGATAGCCACGCGGCATTCTTATCGTTTGCCCCGCAAGCACGAGGACCAGCAGTTGCAGATACAACACGCCGGCGGTGGCGACCTTGGACTTCAGCAGGAGTTCCACGAGAGACAAGGAAAAATTTATCTGCCAAGCTACTAATTGTGACTGACGATAACGATGAACTACAAAAACAGCTACAAACATTTTACGTGTCTCAGGAAACGGTCTGGAAATAGCGATATTAAATAGCTGAAATGATAGGGTTTTAATTCCAGAGAACTGGACGTGGAATACTCCTTTCGTGGAACATTGCGATCGGAGTGTGCTTGAGAGAGATGATCTGCTTCTCGTAGAGGTTGCTATGCTGTTGTGACAAGTACTGTAGTTCGCACTGCTACAAGCGAATAATAGTGATTTTTAAAATAGGGAGATGTGTGCTTTCTATGACCCTTCAAAGACATTTAACTGAAAAACTTTGCATTTTGTGTAATAAATGTTTGAAGGTTAACAAAACTAAAAACTATAGCAGCGCGAGTCACTGAAGAAATAAAAGTAAAGAAGGACGTAGTGAACGCAGCAGCGTAGAACAATGGGCACTCCTGCCAATGTCAACAATTGAACGCTACGTCACTTCCAATGTATCCGCACTAGAGATGGGTCGAACTCGTTCATTCCCGTGAACTACTTCATTCATTTCACTCTTTGCCGTGAAGCGTTCAAATGAAGTAGTTCATTCATGAAGTACGGAAGCCTGGCGAAGTTGCCCAGTTCGCCGCTCAGCCTCGGCTGCGCTCGCTTCGCCCCGCTCGTACAATAAAGCTTCGTAATACTTCATAATTTTACCAACAGGTGGCCGAACTATGCAGTAACGTGCACGCAACGTTTTACGCTCTTACAGCGTCTGAGTTAAATAGAACATGGTCGAAGGGGACAAAGAAAAGATAAACAGAGAAGCCTGTCACATATAAAGAAGGTATTACATTTAATCTTGCTCGACATTTTCTCATGAAGCGCCCGAAAAAGTCTTTATCTGCCAAATGAAACATTATTTGTTGTATTCATGGACTGAAAACTAGGGCTACCAACGAAGTGCAGTCCAATTTTATGTTCCTTTTAAAATTTAATGCAAAATAGAATGAGTATGTTTACCACTGTTACAAAGTCTATATACCTACGTTAAGTAATTATTCGGAACGTTTTCCTGTAGATTTTATTTTTGTTGAGAATAATAACCATCCAGATTCAAAACGTAAACTGTCACCTGTAGTCATTGGTAAGATTTCGAGTAAAATCCCTCTTTCAGTGTCATTAACAAACCTTTTATTTTCATGTTGGCTGTGCGTGCTCACACAGCCAACTTCTTCGTTTGTATCTTTAATATTCATTTGTCTGCAAGCGCTGCCAACGGTAGACTATCCGTAGACGTGAAGTTTAATTGCACCAATAGTCACGGGTAATGATGTCAGTACTGCAGGAAGCAACTGACGCTGCATTCGTCGACAGGCAGTAGAAGGAGGACTGAAGCGAAGGGAGGTTGAGTGACGTAGAGCCGATGTAGCGGGAGAGGGAGAGGGGAAGAGAGTGAGTGAACGAACTAGAAAAAAGTGTGGAGTGTGCTATCTGTGAAGAGTTTGAAGTACCAGTTCACTGAAATTGAGTGGTTAGTTCACACTTCACTAGAGTGAAGCGTTCATTTGAACAACTCATTCACGAGCTCCCCATCACTAATCCGCACTGCATTAGTGAAATACCAAAAGCAAGAGTGACGACATTACCAAATGATGCAACAGATATCATAATCAGATATCTGCCGACGTAGCTCTTTATGTTGGTAAATATGTAGACTTAGGTGACAGTATACTGAGATGATGAAAGTCACGGGATCGCGATATGCACATAGAAATAGCGATAGTATCGTATATAAAACGTACAAAAAAGGCAGCTGTCATTTGTACTCAGGTGTCTCATGTGAGGTTTTGCAAGAGACTTCCAGTGACTTGCTGAATCCATGCCACGTCGAGCTGTATCACTACGCTGGGCGAAAGGAGGTCAGACTCTGTATCAGGAGGTATCCCACGACTTTTGTCACCTCAGTGTAAGAGTAAACTTCGCGACAGAATATCAGTCATGTATCATGCGTGACCTGCTGTTCGTCAGTTTGCAAACGTACGAAATCAACAATGCGTACGGAATTTAACATGTACTGTATGTAAAGTATTACTATCCAATACTCTGTTAGTTCTTCAGCATCTTTTGCTGCTGTAGTCTGTAGATTCCTTGCTCTTCAACCATCGAATGTACAAAAATGAATTTTTTTTTATAGATAAATGACTTTTATGGGTGACAGAAGAAACATGTCCCCTTATTTCAAAATTAGTTTTATTCGGTATTTGTACTTTGAGCTCGGGTACTTACATTGTGAGCGTGAAGTATGACGCATGAGTATTGGACGTATAGTATGTACCTTAGCACTTTGCATTGTTCATACATTACCAATGAGGTAACGGTCAGAGTTACAACATATTGCGATTGGTCACTAGAGTAAAACTTCTTCTACATCTTTATTCCTGTATAAAGGAACCAGACCCTTCAGTCTTCTTACTAGTTTGATGCGGCCCGCTATGATTTCCTTTCATTTCAGAGTAGCATTTTCACCCTACGTCTTCAGTTATTTGCTAGATGCATTCAAGTCTGTGTCTTCTCCTACAGTTTTTATCCTCTACGGTTCCTTCTAGTACTATAGAAGTTACTCCCTCATGTCTTAACACATGCAGTACGCCCTGTGCCTTCTTCTCGTGAGTGGTTTCCATATGCTCTTTTTTTCGCCGATTCTCCGGAGAACCTCCTTGTTGCTTAACCGTCCATCTAATTTTCAACATTATTCTGTAGCACCCTATCTCAAACGCTTCGGGTCTCTTCTGTTCCAGTTTTACCACTGTGGATGAGTCACTAGCATACAATGCTGTACTCGAGACGTACGTTCTCAGAAATTCTTCCTCAAATTAAGGCCTACGGTTAATACTAGTAGACTTCTCTCGGCCAGGAATGGCCTCTTTGCCTGTGCTACTATGCTTTTTATGTCCTCTTTGGTTTATCCGTCGCTGGTTATTTTGCTTCCAAAGTAGCAGAATTCCTTAACCTCTTCTACTTTGACACCACCAATTTTCGTATTAAGTTCCTCACTTTTCGCCTTTCTTCTGTTTCCAGTTACTCTAGTCTTTTCCGATTTATTCTCAATCCTTATTCTGTACTCATTAGACAGTTTATTTCAGTCAACAGATTCTGTAATTGTTCTTCACTTTCACTAAAGATAGAAATATCATCAGCAAATCTGATCATTAATATCCTTCCACTCTGAACTGTAATTCTCGTTTTGAACCTTTCTTTTATATCTTTCACTTCTTCTTCGATGTTTACGTTGAACAATAAGGCGAAAGAATGCATTACTGTCTTACACTCTTTTTAATCAGAGCACTTCGTTCTTAGTTTTCCAGTCTTATGGTACTCTCTTGGTTCTTGTATATATTGTTTATTACTCGTCTTACCTTACAGCTTACCCCTATTTTTGTCAGAATTTCGAACATCTTGCTCCACTTTAATTGTCAAACGCGTTTTCTAGGTTGTCAAATCCTATTAACGTGTCTTTATTTTTATTCAGTCTTGCTTCTTTTATCAATTTCAGGGTCTTAACTGCCTCTCTGGCGCCTTTACCTTTCGTAAGGCCAAACTGGTTGTCATGTAACAGATCCTCAATTTTCTTTCTCATCCTTTTGCATATTATTCTTGTCAGCAGCTTGGATGCATGAAATAGTAATCTGCGCGATAGTTTTCGCACCTATCTGCCCTTGCTGTCCTCGGAATTGTGTGGATTATATTTTTTGAAAGTCTGAAGGTATGTCGACAGCCTCAGAGTCTGAACACCAACTCGATAGTTGTTTGGTTGCCATTTAAAAAAAATGGTTCAAATGGCTCTGAGCACTATGGGACTTAACATCTGAGGTCATCAGTCCCCTAGAACTTAGAACTACTTAAAACTAACTAACCTAAGGACATCACACACATCCATGCCCGAGTCAGGATTCGAACCTGCGACCATAGTGGTCGCGCGGTTCCAGACTGAAGCGCCTAGAACCGCTCGGCCACATCGGCCGGCGGTTGCCATTTACCCCAATGACTTTAGATATTCTGATGGAATGTTATGCATCCCATTTGCCTTATTTGATCTCATGTCTTCCAGAGCTCTTTTAAATGTTGAAGTTAATACTGGATCCACTCTGTCTTCCTTGTCTGCTCCACTTTCTTTTTTTATCGTCACACAAGTTATCCTCTTCTTAGAGATCTTCAATGTAGTCTTTCCAAGTATCCGCCCTTTCCTCAGCGTTTAACACGGGAATTTCCATTGCACTCTTAATGTTACCATCCCTGCTTTTAATTTCACCGAAGGTTGTCTTCACTTGTTTATGATGAGTCAGTCCTTCCGAGGATTATTCCTTTTTTCTCTACGTATTTTTTCTTGCCGCCATTTCGTTTTGGGCTCCGCTTTCCTTCATTCGTCATTGATTTATATCTTTCCATGAACAACCGGCCGTTGTGGCCGAGCGGTTCCAGGCGCTTCAGTCCGGAACCGCGCTGCTGCTACGGTAGCAGTTTAGAATCCTGCCTCGGGCATGGGTGTGTGTGATGTCCTTAGATTAGTTGGGTGTAAGTAGTTCTAAGTCTAGGGGACTGATGACCTCAGATGCCAAGTCCCATAGTGCCTACAGCCATTTGAACCATTTTTCCATAAACATTTTTGTACTTCTCCCTATCGTCGATCAGATCAATTGAAGTGATCCTTTTGTTGTGTAAGGTTTCTTCGGAGTCACGTTCCTTCTACCTATGTCTGACTGTGCAACATCTATGACTACCTTTCTTCTTCTTGTTTACTCCTTTTCAACTGCCTACTGTTATACGACTATTCCGAATCACAGTATCCACATCCTTAGCGAACTTCAAATGGATCTCATCATTCCCCAGTATTTCATCATTCCCCAGTATTTCATCATTCCACTTTCTTCCACACTGATTCTTCAGTACGATTCTCTTGAACTGCAGCCTACTCTTCATTACTACCCAATTATGATCCGAGTCTGTATCTGGTCCTAGGTACGTCTTACAGTCGAATATCTGATTTCGGAATCTCTGCCTGACCATGACGTAAACCAGCTGGAGGCTTCCCATGCCTTCGAGTATTTTCCAAGTTTATCTCCTACACTTGTTGGATCTTGCGCACTCGTCGCTTATAGGGTGCCAAATGGATGCTGCGTTCTCGGAATGCTATACAACAATTCAAGCAAATAACGTTAGTAATTTTATTTCTATAAAGCAGATTAACAACACTTTGAAGTTACGTCGGTGTCCCATGTGACATGCAAACAGTAAAATTCTTCGCTATAGTCGAAGTCCAAGTAAGCACTTGCTACGGATCACTACTAAGCATTAATGTCCATGTACTGAGCCGATCTGATCGGCGGAGTATGGCAGGAGCGACACTTATATTCATTTCTTGCAGAGGGCGCTCCTGGAGCGGCGCGGTCCTTGTGAGCAGGCTATTGGTTAACGTTTCCTCGCCGCCTTCTCTGGTCTTCCGTTCATCTTGTGGTTACGTCAGAAAACTTCTGATCATGAAACAGAGTATTCGTTATCACAGTCCGAGATTTACTGCAGAAGTCAATCTGTAAATTCATCTGACCAGAAATTCTTGTCTTCTTTCCATTTCATTTCAACGATACCCACTATATCTAGATCGAGCGCCTGCATTTCTCTTTCCAGATTATCTATCATTCCTACAATGCTCAACTTCTGAAATACCAAGCTCCGATTTCTAGAATGTTATCCCTCCGTTGGTTATTCCATCTTTTTCTCATGATCATCTGCCCCTTGGAAGCTCCCTCCCGGAGATCCGAATGGGGAACGAATTCGGAATCTTTTGCCAACGGAGAGATCATCATGATACTTTTTCAGTTTCAGGCCACATGTGCTCTGGATACACCTTACGTGCCTTTAGTTCAGTGATTTTAGCTGCCTTCGACATCCTCATGTCGTTTATCGTTGCTGTTTTTTTTCCGCCGTTTGGGGAGCAGTTTCCCACCCCAAGCGCAAGAGAGAGCCCCGAACCTTTGTCCACTGCTCCGCCCTCTTTGACCAGGTCGTTGGCAGAAACAGGGTAACTTCTTATGCCAGGTTTAAGCCGTCATTGCTGCTATTCAAACCATCATCTTGCTTGCATTCTCTATTACTCATGTTACTTTGCTAAGTATATACAGGGTGAGTCACCTAACGTTACCGCTGGATATATTTCGTAAACCACATCAAATACTGACGAACCGATTCCACAGACGGAACGTGAAGAGAGGGGCTAGTGTAATTGTTTTATACAAACCATACAAAAATGCACGGAAGTATGTTTTTTAACACAAACCTACGTTTTTTTAAATGGAACCACGTTAGTTTTGTTGGCACATCTGAATATATAAACAAATACGTAATCAGTGCCGTTTGTTGCATTGTAAAATGTTAATTACATCCGGAGATGTTGTAACGTAAAGTTGACGCTTGAGTACCACACCTCCACTGTTCGATCGTGTGTCTCGGACAGCACCGAATTACGTAGGGATCCAAAGAGAACGGTGATGGACCTTAGGTACAGAAGAGACTGGAACAGCACATTACGTCCACATGCTAACACCTTTTTATTGGTCTTTTCCACTGACGCACATGTACATTACCATGACGTGGAGGACCCATAAATTGGCCAGCCCGTTCTCCTTATCTTACACCTCTGGACTTCTTTCTGTGGGGTACGTTAAAGGAGAATGTGTACCGTGACGTGCCTACAACCCCAGAGGAAATGAAACAACGTATTGTGGCAGCCTGCGGCGACATTACACCAGATGTACTGCGGCGTGTACGACATTCATTACACCAGAGATTGTAATTGTGTGCAGCAAATGATGGCCACCACATTGAACATCTATTGGCCTGACATGTCGGGACACACTCTATTCCACTCCGTAATTGAAAACGGAAACCACGTGTGTACGTGTACCTCACCCCTCATGGTAATGTACATGTGCGTCAGTGAAAAAGAACAATAATAAGGTGTTAGAATGTGGACGTAATGTGCTGTTCCAGTCTCTTCTGTACCTAAGGTCCATCACCGTTCCCTTTGGATCCCTACGTAATTCGGTGCTCTCCGATATACACGATCTAACAGCGGAGGAGTGGTACTCAAGCGTCAACTTTAGGTTACAATATCACCGGATGTAATTAACATTTTACAATGCAACAAACGGCACTGATTACGTATTTGTTTATATGTTCAGATGTGCCAACAAAACTAACGTGGTTCCATTAAAAAAAAACGTAGGTTTGTGTTAAAAAACATACTTCCGTGCATTTTTGTATGGTTTGTATTAAACAATTACACTAGCCCCTCCCCTCACGTTCGGTCTGTGGAATCGATTCGTCAGTATTTGATGTGGTTTACGAAATATACCCAGCGGTAACGTTAGGTGACTCACCCTGTATATAAAACGGATGTTCACTAAAATTTATGGCAGTATATCGTTCGAGAAAAAAGTTCTATGGAGACGAATTTAAATTAAACCTCACGAACGTTCCATTTTATTATTATTTTTTTGTTAACTGACTCCTCAAGTCCCCTTATCGTTCGTCTGCAATATCGATTCTGGTGAATGCGGTTCTGGTTGCCGGATTTCAGCTTTTACTGTCGGTTCCATGTAACCTCTCTGCCGCATTTGAGTTGTGACTGGATTATCGGGATGCTACGTGCCTCCTTAAAATGTTGGTTAATGTAGACGAAGTGATTTTTTGTGTTGTAAAGACAAAAAAGTAAAACTAGGCTGACTACTAAGTTATACATTCCTTTTATTTAACTAATGAGAAGTAAATTGTATGAAGAGGTACGTAAATGATATGTATTTACTAAATTATCAAAATCGGAAAGTTTGCCAACAATCTTAACGGTGTATGAAACAACACCTGTTTACTTGCCGCGAGGCATCTGGACAAAATCTCAAGCTTTCGACGAAATTCTCCATAGGTTTCATGATGAGCTACTGACTGATGTCTATGTTGTTGTAGTGATCATTTGTAGCTCACAGACGGCTTGCGATCGGCCTGTATACGTCATGATTTCTTCGTGTTGTTAGAGGTTTAATCCATGCCTGCGCTTGTGGCACCAACTCCTTAGTAGGAACGTAAACAGCTCAGCAAAAGTGTGTTTTCTCAACACCGAGAGCTTGTTTCCACGCAGCACTAAGTTTATAACCACTGTCCCGGTTGAAGTTGTTATCCCAAATTCTAGTATCTACTAATTGTATAGTAACAGAATTTCACTTTGTAGAAGAGTGGAAAGAGATTTTGGTTTAACCAAATATTGGTCTGCTTATTTGTAAGACCGTGCTAAGCGACTGCTGATTTCCCAAGTTCTCTATTTCTAATGTGCCCTCGGTGCTACGCACGGATTCCGATTGTTGATATTGTAGTCATAGGACAATAAGTTGTTCGCTTTATGAAGTACGCAATTGTATATTTCTCAATATTTAAATAAATTTCGTAAACGTTGCACCATTCTGATATCTTACAATCTCCGAATGAGTGTTTGTGCAGCTTTTTCCATATAATACTTCATTATAGATATCTACTGGGTCTGGGAAGACTCTGAGGTTACTGGTAATATTGTCTGCAACGTCATTAATATATAGAGCATGAACAGCAATGCTCTCAACACGCTACACTGGGGCACACCTGAAGCTTTTTAAGTTACTGGCTTTCGGGATGTGCCCATACAGCCATCTCAATAGTGAAATGTCAGCTTTGACGATACGAACATAAGGTCAACACAACACACAGTCCCCGAGCGAAGAAAATCTCCGACTCGACCGGGAATCGAACTCACTAGAAGTTACATCCACCCACGGTAACACACTGCGTCCAAGAAATTCTAAATAAAGTCACAAATTTCGCTTGATAATCCACACGATTGTACTTTGAGCAATAAGTGTTAAGTGTGGTACTGACTCAAACGAGTTTGGAAAGTCAAGAAATGCAGTGCGGAAATTTTTGTCCCAAATCTGACTTTTGCAAGATAATCAAAAAACAATGTATCGCTTTTTCTACGTAACTTATTTGTATCCAAAAATTCAGAAGGTGTTCTAATTCCACTGAATTATGCTGTTCGCTTCATCACTGCAAAAAATAATAAGACAAATCAGAAAATACATGATTTATGAAAGAACGGTCGAGATGCCATACCAGGAAACTGACTCGTTCTAAAAGCCAGCAAGTATGTTTAATAGTGAGGCACTAAGTTTTATTTGTGATAATAAAAGTACAATAATGCAGCAATAACGTCTGGTTTAGTAGAACTGTAGTCAATAAAGCCATTTCTTATATTTTTTAAAGGGTTTATAAGAGAACGAAATTAATTCCAAGATAAAATCTCTCAGTATTTTCGGTTTCTTATTACAATATTATTGTTGTGATCATATGTTGCGACGTCTACTGGAGAGCTTCCTGTGTTGTTGAGGAAGAAATGGCAACATCGTAAGTAGATCTTTATGGTTTGCAACTGATGAATATGACCAGTGCTGTTTTTCTGGGGTAAGCTGGGGGATGCGTACCCCTAAACTTTTTCGTCGACAAAATAACTTTTTTACGATGGTGAGAACTTGAAAGAGTGCCAAAGATTTATTTCACGGACGTAAATTTTTTATTTAATTTTTTCGTGTTGGTAATTGCAATACGAACGATACCAGTGCAGTTTTTGGTGGGAAAAGCGATGTCATCGACTGTTTCAAGCATTTCTAAGCTGCGGCAACCGTTCTCAACAACCGAATCGATGGCAGCCAGTTCGACAAGCATGTAGTGCCCTTGTCCGCTAATAGTGGGCGATGGTAGTGCTAAACGGATATGCGTACGCTCAAACGCAGTGCTACCCATAGATGTTCCTACGGTCCCGATACATGATGATGTTGACGTCATGGCTAAAAGCAGATGGGTGGTATACCATGCTTCAGTTATAAGTAATTTTCGCTGCATTATATCCAATGTCGAAGTACCCTCAATTTTTCTTAAGAAAAAAAAGCACTGAATATGACTGATTTTCAGAGGAAGTATGGCATGGCACTCATCAACCATGGTCTTTCCTCTTGTGAAGTCACTGGAAGTTTTCCTTTCTTCTGTTTCAGATTAAGACTGTTAATAGCTATCTGAGATGGCTGAGTGTGAGACATTTTGATCATGCTGCATTTGTATACCTCACAAGCCTACATTAACAACAATGTTCCAGGACATCTTTAAAATCGATTAAGTTAGTTGTTTACGTTGGAATTACATGGACTGCGTTCATAGATTTAGCATTCAAAATATTTTCCGACTTCTTGTTCTATTTTCAAAATCCAAATTACCTCGTTTTATTACAAGGATGTTTTGTTGGTGCCAACAAAAGGTTACATGCCTCTGCTTACCACTCAAACTGTGGGTCAACTAATAGAGAAGACGCTGCTTTGCTCAGAGACCGTGCGCCATCTAATAAATGTCTCAAACGTATTCTCCACGGGTTGCAGTTGGAACAAGGAAAGGGATAAGGAACGGAGTACCGAGAACACAGCACTGAAAACGCGTTTTGTGAAAAAATGGCACTTAGAACGACTGACAGTTCCACTTTTCCGCTACTGCAGATACGTGACCTGATTCGCGGATTTCAGCTTTTCTCATATGAGAAAAGTGTAAGCTGTATTTCACATGATCGACGTTTTGAGAATCCATGCTGGTAAAACTGAATTCGGTCTTCCGAAATTGTTTCACTGCAGACGATCGTAATGTGGGTCCTACTTTCAATAAGCACACGATCGCCAACATATTATAGATATTGAGATATGTGATCGTGGGTTTGAAAATCAGTTTAAATAACTCACTACAACAAAGGCCACTGGACGCGATGGTATAAGTGCCTGATTCTATTCATGTTATAAGAAAGATCTCGCTCTCTTTTGAGCGACGTTTTCTCCTCGGCAATAGGCGCCGGTAATTGCTGTTTTCAAGAAGAGTTTGTCAGACAGGTGTTCGCAATTCTAGGACTTCATCGCCGGCGTCAGTCTCTTGTAGACTTGAGGAACGTCTTTAATGCTAATAGCATTGATTGATACCATGTTCCTTGACTTCCAGAAAACATTCAGCACAGTTCCGCAACGTCGCTTAGTGAACTAAATATGAGTTAATAAAATATCGGACCATCTGCGTGAACGGATTGAAGACTTCCTAACAAAATGGCACTCAGCATCTCGTTATAAGTCGAGTAAATATTATGAGCATCCCTAGAGAGCACTGTAGGTCCAGTTGTGATCAGTATATACGAGATCCGGTGGATAACGTCGGAAGATCAGTGAAGCTGTTTGCGGATGATGATGATGAATACCGGGAGGATGCAAAGTGCAAAATGTCCTGAAGAGGATTAATGTTTGATGCAGGGGCTTGCAGTTGATGTAAATAAACGTAACGTAAATTGCCGGGAAGACCCACCACTCTTCGATTACAATACTGGCGACACATATCGTCTGTACGAAAAGTTCCGAGACTGATTTTACTCTTCGCGTACAAGCGACAGCAACGCAGTAACTACAGCACCAGCTTGAACTAACAACTGTAGACAACAGCTGTGCTTTAGAGCCGTCAGTTGTGACCAGGCAGCTTGAAGTTGTGAACGTGCGACAGTAATGTGTCAACGTTGTTGTCACAAATCACAATGAAGCATCAAACATCTCTAAATCAAGTGTTTTAAGACTTTCTGCAGCATGTTTTTAAGAAAGCTAAAGTGACTGCAAAGTTCGTCCCGTACACCTTGACTCCCGAACAAAAACTGATGACGCGTGGACGTCTACCGCGACTTGACTGAAATAGAAAACGCGGAAAATTATTTTCTGGAAAAGATCATCACGGGTGACGAGCCTTGGTGCTGAATACGAACGTACGACAGAACGACAAACTGCTGAATAGGTTGAAACGTCCCCTTAGAAAAATTAGTGAATTACTGTGCTGATAAACCTCTTACATTATTTGATTTTGAAACAGCTGAGCAGAACTGAACGTACTCAGACATTTCGCTCTTTACCTATTCTGATCAACACTAAACTGACACACAATATTTTTTTAGCGCAACGCAATCTGACTTTCAATAATCCCTACAAAAGAATGGCCCTGACTAACATCAACCTATACCTTTCATGTATCACTTGCATCACAAAAATCTTCGTTACTCGAACTACTGCAATACAGCGAGCGCCACTACTTCCAGCTAAATAAAGGATTCAAACTACTGAAGGCACTAACTACTGACAGACACAGTTAGCAAATGAAAGATGTTGATAGAGAACAAACAATGTATTTACCTTAATAGTGTTCAAAGGTCATAATATATTTATACATCAGTTCATGACATCCAGTCTTACAAATTTACTGTCTCTGATGGACACACGTCCAGATCATCCACTCTCAAAATTCCGCCATCTCTCTCCCCACATCCACCACTGCTGGCGGCTCACCTCCAACTGCGCAACGCTACGCGCTGTTAACAGCCAACTGCCCGACACTACAATGGCGAATATTACTCCAACAATGCAAACCAATCACAGTCTTCACACAGCACAGTCAGTGATTTTCATATAGAGCGCTACATGGCGTTACCAACATAAAAACCTAAACAGTCTACTTACAAGGTCGCTGATGATTTGCCAAGGGCGAAGGTGTAAGTGTGGCGCGCGAGTGTTAACATACAAAAAAGGACATTTATGGCAGTTTCGCATCGTTGTATCAACGTTCTGTGCATTGCACTCAAGTGGGTAGAGACTGAAATGTTACTATACACTCATGCTCATAAATTACGGATAATTGCAGAATGTGGTGCCACATGACGTGGCACTACAGAAAGCTGACGCTTATAGCATTGGCATATATGGAACACACACGACACAGATCTGTAAGTCCACGGTATTGGCGATGAGTTGAGAAAACCGTCCCGAAACACATGTGCTACAAAACGCCACTGTTTCCTGCGCATGTACCCCGACATCAATATTGGATATGATCACCATGCACACGTATACAGGCCCCACAACGGATTGACATACTCTGGATCAGGTGGTCTAGCAGCTGCTGGGGTATAGCCTCCCATTCTTGCACCAGTGCCTGTCGGAGCTCCTGAAGTGTCCTAGGGGTGTGAAGACGTGCAGTATTACGTCGACCAAGAGCATCCCAGACGTGTTCGATGGGGTTTAGGTCTGTAGAACAGGCAGGCCACTCCATTCGGCTGATATCTTCTGTTTCAAGGTACTCCTCCACGATGGCAGGTCGGTGGGGCCGTGCGTTATCATCCATCAGGAGGAAGGTGGGATCCACTGCACACCTAAAAAGGCGGACATACTGGTGCACAATGACGTCCCGATACACTTGTCCTATTACAGTTCCTCTGTCAAAGACATGCAGGGGTGTACGTGCACAAATCATAATCCCACCCCACACCATGAAACCACGACCTCCATGCAGGTCCCTTTCACGGACATTAAGGGGTTGGTATCTGGTTCCCGGTTCACGCCAGACGAAAACCCGGCGAGAATCACTGTTCAGACTACACCTGGACTCGTCTGTGAACATAACTTGAGACCACTGTTCCAATGACCATGTACTGTGTTGTTGACACCAGGCTTTACGGGCTGTCCTGTGACCAGGGGTCAGTGGAATGCACCTTGCAGGTCTCCGGGCGAATAAACCATGTCTGTTCAGTCGTCTGTAGATTGTGTGTGTCTTGAGACAATTGTTCCAGTGACTGCGGTAAGGCCCCGAGCAAGGCTGCCTGCAGTACTCCGTGGCCGTCAGTGGACAATGATGGTGAGATATCGGACTTTTTGTGGTGTTGTACACTGTGGACGTCCCGCACTGTAGCGCCTGAACACGTTTCCTGTCTGATGGAATCGTTGCCATAATCTTGAGATCACACTTTGTGGCACACGGAGAGCCCATGCTACAACCTGCTGAGTTTGACCAGCCTCCAGTCGCCCTAGTATTCTACCTCTCATAACGTCATCAATATGTGTTCTTTGAGCCATTCTCAACACACAGTCACCATTTGCACGTCTGAAAACGTCTACACACTTACTCGCTGCACCGTCCTCTGACGTGCACCAGCACACCTCTGCGTATGTGGACTGCTGCAAGCGCGTCCTTGCGACATCTGCAGTTCAAATACACCGCATAGTCATACCCTGAGGTGATTTAAACCCTCAAACTGCCCACCAGAGCGTTGTTTCACCATGTATCAGCATTATCCTTAATTTATGAGCATGAGTGTAAATAATAAAATGCTGTCTTGAACAATCATTTTAAGAACAATGATAAAAATGTGGACAGACAGCACAATTAAAAACACTTGAGAAACACTTGAACACGAAAACAATTGAAAAATCACTGGAAAAGACATTGAACACCACAGAAGAGACATTGGCCATTAAAAATGGAGCACCGTGCACTTTCACTGTAGCTGGAAAAAGGACCTGCCCTGGGACGGTTGCCTGTAGAGGAAAAGACGGATGGGTATGAAAGGAGATGAGGGAGTGGTGGTGGTGAGGATGGTGAACTGGGAATATGTGGCGTCAAAGACAGGAGTGGCTGTGGGGGACACGTATAGAGGAGCAACTGGTATAAGGCTCCACAGATTGGAAAGTAAAAGAGGGTAGGAGCGGCGAAGAAGGGAAAATGGATGAGGTGTGGTAGAGGAAGAGGAGGAAATCCTGGGGGAGAGGGGAGATGGATAGGGGAGGATAGGTTTACAGTTGATAGACCGAGTTCATGCCCCGGGAGAGGAAGCCAACTGAAATTTCATCGAGAGAGGATGTGGAAGATGTGCAGATGAAGGGTTGGTGGGATGTGTAGGTAAAGGCGCGGCAGCACACTTGGATTGGAAAGGAAAAGAGAGATAACAGGATTTTCATAGTTGTGTTTACAGATAGTGTAGGTCATTCGCAGGTGTTCATATGAGTGAGAAGAGGTGAGAATTTGATTTGGTGGTAAAGGATCCTCGTGGAGAAAGGTAAGCTGATGCAGAAAGATGGCGTCGTGTTCTGAGGAGAACAGGCTTACAAGACTGCGACGAAACACAGAGACGCGAGAAGAGTCAAAGCTAGCAGTGTGGTGTTTTGTCGCTGCGGTATCGCAATACCGTTGGAACATCGTGTAGTTAGGTTGCGGGGCAGGTTAGTTGGCTTGGTTTACCTTGTTATAGCCCAGCATCTCGATGGCGTCGAGTTCCCGCAGCATGTCGGCAGTCAGAGGCATCTGGCGGTGGAAGTTGAGTCTCGAGACGGCGTCCAGGCCCAGCATCAGCACGTTCACAGAGTCGTTCGCCGCCGTATCCCCGCCGCAGGAGCCTACAGACAGAGCTGGGATAGACATAAGAACGCGCGGCCTCGCAGCGATTCTGTTTCATGAAATGCTGTCCGGCTTGTCACCGCCTGCTCCGCCTGGGGTAGGAGTTGATCATCAGCAGTTTCGGTAGTACTGGAGAAGATCGCAGGCTGTACATTACTTGGAATTCCGAACCAGCTAAGGGGGGTCCAGTGGAAATTTGCTACTGCTTATTGCTACGTATCAACGTCTCCCTGGCGAAAGGATGGCTGCTAATTGTTTGCAGAACTCTTAGAACTACAAATTGCACCTGGATTGTACAGTTACGTTGTGCTGTCTTCCATTTTCAATATTAATCCGCTGTTCACCAGTGATTGATTTTTTTATCCTACTTGAAGATCGCAGGCTGTACATTACTTGGAATTCCGAACCAGCTAAGGGGGGTCCAGTGGAAATTTGCTGCTGCTTATTGCTACGTATCAACGTCTCCCTGGCGAAAGGATGGCTGCTAATTGTTTGCAGAACTCTTAGAACTACAAATTGCACCTGGATTGTACATTTACGTTGTGCTGTCTTCCATTTTCAATATTAATCCGCTGTTCACCAGTGATTGATTTTTTTATCCTACTTGAAGATTAAATGATTGCATTTAGAAAGAAAGACGTAATTGTCAAAAGAAAAAGAGTTGCTGTAGCTGAAGTGCTGTGTACAAATTTTTGGTGAACGTTGGGAAACATCTAGCTACTGATGTTGAAACAAGAAAAAGATGCGCAGGAGGCGGCAAGAGAAAGAAGGCAACTAAAACAAGGACCTTAAGTACTATGTGTCAAATTGCCTTCTGCAAAAGTGTTTCACGTGGTATCAAAAGTAGGAGCACCTAAGTGACTGTCGCATGTGACACACAGTATCAAAAGTAGGAGGGACTATCACACGCGACACTTGAATTTGAACGTAATGATAAAGAGCTTCTCAAGGTTTGTAATAATAAATCTGATCCAAGTTCTTTTCTGGAAATATGTATCATATACAAAAATACAGGATGATCATTCATGTCATTACCGCTGGGACATATAAGTTCCAAGTCAAAATACCAGTGGGAGACACACAAAGTTATTCGTAAACACCTCTGGAGTTTCAGAAGACGACTGCGCGAAAATTAGAAGACCTGCAGATCAACATACATGTCCACAGGCCATGTCTCCAAATTTCAGTTCACAATATACCTACATCTGCAGCTAGTGGTGGAGGGTTCCATGTATCAATACTAATCCTTCCCTTTCCTTTCCTTTTCCATAAGCAAGTGGAGCAAGAGAAAAACAATTGTCTGTATACCCCCGTATGAACCCTAACGTCTGGTATCTTTTATTTCTGGCCCCTACGCGAAATGTACGTTGGCGGCAGTAGAATAGGTCTGCAGTCAGCTCCAAATACCGGTGCTGTAATTTTCTCAATAGCAGCCCGCCTCTGAGTTGCCACGGATCCCGACTACTCGAGCGGTACTCAAGAGCAGCTCGGACTAGCGTCCTGTATGCTTACACCTCTGCAGATGAACCACACTTTCCCAAAATTCTCCCAATAAACCGAAATCGACCTTTCACCTTCCGTACCACAATCCTCACCTGCTCGTTCCACTTCATATCGCTTTGGAACGTTGCGCACACATATTTAACTGACGAGATATGTCGAACAGGACACTACTAATGCTGTATCGAACATTAAGGGTTTGTTTTTCCTACTGATCCACATTAACTTACGTTTTTCTACATTAAGAGCTTGCTGCTATTCATCACACCAAGTAGAAATAATCTCTAAGTTAACTTGTATCGTCCTACAGTCTCTAAACTTCGACACATTCCCCCACACCACAGCATCCTCAGCAAACAACGGCAGATTGCTGCCCACGAGTTATCACTGAGGTGCATGCGTGTCACAACGTGTACACAAATCATCCGCTCCTTACTCTCGCATCGAATTAATTTGCTCCTGCATAGTAGGCAACCCAACGAACAGATTAGCAAAGCAGGCTGCTGTCGCGGTTTCCCTGATGTCAATGAGCTGCACGTACGTGTCGATACTGGGCACCTGTAAAGACAGATAAAAACTTTGGAGAGGTAATTTATCCACTGATGAATATCTGTTTTCTGTATATCTTTTAATTTTTGGCAGTCGCCCTCTGAAAACCCGGAGATACCGGGTGATCAAAAAGTCAGTATAGATTTGAAAAATTAATAAACCACCGAATAATGTAGATAGAGAGGTAAAAATTAACACACATGCTTGGAATGACGTGGGGTTTTATTAGAACCACCCTATATTGCTAGACGCGTGAAAGATCTCTTGCGCGCGTCGTTTGGTGGTGATCGTGTGCTCAGCCGCCACTTTCGTCATGCTTGGTCTCCCAGGTCCCCAGACCTCAGTCCGTGCGATTATTGGCTTTGGGGTTACCTGAAGTCGCAAGTGTATCGTGATCGACCGACATCTCTAGGGATGCTGAAAGACAACATCCGACGCCAATGCCTCACCGTAACTCCGGACATGCTACAGTGCTGTTCACAACATTATTCCTCGACTACAGCTATTGTTCAGGAATGATGGTGGACATATTGAGCATTTCCTGTAAAGAACATCATCTTTGCTTTCTCTTACTTTGTTATGCTAATTATTGCTATTCTGATCAGATGAAGCGCCATCTGTCGGACATTTTTTGAATTTTTGTATTTTTTTTTTTTTTGTTCTAATAAAACCCCGTGTCATTCCAAGCACGTGTGTCAATTTGTACCTGTCTGTCTACATTTTTCCGTGATTTATTCAGTTTTCAAATTTATATTGACTTTTTTATCACCCGGTACTTACGAGTCATCCCGTACCTCCCATCCCTCCCACGTTTGAAAACGAAATGGCGGGGAATTTTTTTCTACATTCTCACGCGGACTACGACATTAATTAAAATAAGCATACATTAATCTCTCCCACTAGGAAAAAAAGAGGTCTGGTAGTGGAAGCTTTAAGTGCGACAGTGCAGTACTGACCGTCAGCAGCGGAGCAGTTGTAGGCGGGCCTGGTGAGGGGCACGAAGGCGTGCAGGTCCTGCCAGCGCTCGCCGGGGCAAGAGACGCGCACGAACTCGGGACCGCCGCCCTCGCTGTCCAACACTCGCAGCCCGGACGCCGGCAGCGGCATGCACCCGTTCGTCACCCTGCGGACACACGACGCAATTTGCCATGGAAGCAGCCGACGTCTGCACCCTGCAGGACCGACATTTCGACAGGAGCATGTGGAGAAGCGGATCTGCCTCAATCCGCACAGAACGCACGCGTTATCTCAAGTATGCTCTACACTTGGGCGAACGAACATCAGCAAATGAGAAATCTGTCAGGCGCAAACGGTAGAGGAGCGCGAGCTAACAGCATTCGTTGGATGTGAAGTCTGACAGTTATGCAAAACACCTTTTTTTTCAGTACCCAAACATGTTTCGGCACCACTGTGCCATCATCAGTGGGTTTTCGTTTTTTTTTTATTCTTTACATTTGGTGTGCATTAATTTTCTGGGTCACTTGTGTGTTATTAACTACAGGTAGCTTGTCATGTTTTCGTGTGGCAAGCACTTCCATTCTCCGCATCATGCTGACGTGTTGTGATGCACACGCAACTATAACAAGTATCTTCCACAAACAACATAGTAAAACACATTTCACCTCACCAAAACACAGTGACACTGTGTTTTGGTGAGGTGAAAAGTGACACTGTGTTCTGGTGAGATGAAAAGTGTTTTACTACATTATTTGTGGAAAATACTTGTTATAGTTACGTGTGCATCGCAACTCGTCAGCATGATGCGGAGAAAGGAAGTGCTTGCGACACGAAAACATGACAAGCTACCTGAAGTAATTAACACACAAGTGACCCAGAAAATTCATGCACACCTGTAAAGAATAAATAAAAACGAAAACTTACTGATGATGGCACAGTTGTGCCGAAACATGTTTGGGTATTGAGAAAAATGCTCAAATGTTTGTGAAATGTTATGGGACCTAACTGCTAAGGTCATCAGTCCCTAAGCATACACACTACTTAATCTAAATTATACTAAGCACAAACATACACATGCATGCCAGAGGGAGGACTCGAACCTCCGCCGGGAGCAGCCGCCTTCAGTGCCTGAGACCGCTCGGCTAATCCCACGCGCCGGTACTGAGAAAAAACGGTGTTTTGCATAACTGGCGGACCTCACATCCAACAATTTTAACTGCAAACACGGCCAATACAAGGAGCTGCAAATCAAAATTATGAACAGCATTCGCTTGGTGCTCGCTCGTGTTGAACTCTATACACACGAGCGAGTAACAGTCGCACGTGCTCGCTGTGAAGTCGAGCCGTCAGAAATCTTTTCAGTGTAGATACGGCGACATCGCAGCGATAAAGGCGTGGCTGTATAATAAGCCAGCCAGTATGGACGTAGGCACAAGGAATCAGGCAGAGGTTGCTTATTTACTTTATGAATGCATAAAGAAACGCAACAGCAGGTTTTGGACTCAGGCACTGGTTAGTTCGCGGCTACTAAAAAGAGCATTTGCCTCACTTTTTAGAAATTTAAGACATAATGATGAGGTCCCATACTCCGAGGAGCGTAAGGGACGATGCAGGAGACCCGCACCGACGTACTAAGCAAGGTCCTAGCGGAGATGGTTTACCATTGCCTTCCTCCGACCGTAATGGCGATGAATGATGATGATGAAGACGACAACAACAACACCCGGTCATCTCAAGGCAAGAAAAATCCCTGACACCGCCGGGAATCGAACCAGGGACCCAGTGCGCGGGAAGCGAGAACGCTACCGCAAGACTACGAGCTGCGGACGATGTAAGAGGAGACAGAAGTAATACGTTAGTTATTTTTGAATGAGTGTACAGCAGATTGATAAGTTAACATCGAAACTGCGTTCACCCATCAAAAGCAAAGACTATGCGATGAGGCTTTGAATACCACCTAATCTACGCTATTTTTGTCGTGAAACTGTACTTCTGAACTATCCTCTCCTACAAGAACTGGATCATTAACTATCGTATAAGTCGTGCCCGGAGATACGTGGAGCGCGCTTCTGGAAATCTAAGGAACAAATGGAGACTATTTCAAAGTACCTGTCGATGTTAAGCTGAACTTTACTGTTATCGCTGTTAAATGGTGCTGTGTCGTTCCAGAGATAGTTTTAAATTTTAAGACTCTTATGAGCCGTGCGTGGCTCGTGTTCGTGCCATCTCTTATTTAACACCCTGTTTTTACCTTACTGCCGCCTCGTTATGTTAATTTTCAATTACTGGTATCACTGAGTTGCTGCCTTGCCTGCCGGTGAGCGGTAGCAGCAGCGCTTATCGATATAGGCCCTGCCGTATTATCTTTGCTGGACTGCTATTACTTCCCGGTCGTCGTGTGTCGTCCAACGAGTTGGAACGCGCCAGCACTGGAGTTCGGACCGGGCAATGAAGTCAGTTGAAACGCGCCAGCACTGGGGTTCGGACCTGGCATTCGGACTGTTGGGACGCGGCAGAAGTTCAGTCGGACTGGAGCGGCAGTGAGATTCGAATAGCTGCCGGCACACATGGATTGAGTGGGGACGGTCTTGGTTGATCGTCGGTAGGTCCTCTTACCGGACGATGTGTATTTGCTCACCGGTCGCTTGTGGGTTGGCGGTGTGTGTCTCACCGCGTGGTTCGTCCTTATGATTGCACAGTCACTGCTTTCAACATTGGTCGCGTTCTTCGTCCAAGTGTTTGTGAAATTGTGTGTAGCCTGTGATGTCGACTGCCCAGTTATTTTAGTGCTGTCTCCGTGCTGATATGCAGCAGTTGGTCGGTTGGCGCAGTCGCGTCGTAGCACCAGTGGGGAATGCAACGCCAGGGAGTCGCGGATAGCCTTCACTCGCCGATGATTGCCGACATACTTGTTTTGAGTGGGGACGACCTTGTTTGGTTGTCGGTCGGTCGTCTTGTCGGACGACGTGTATTTGGCCGGAGATCGCTTATGGGTGTGTGTGGCGACTCGTGATTCGTCCTCGTTAATGCTCAGTCACTGCCGTGTGTAGTTTATGTGATTGTGACTGACAAGTTAATTTAAATGTTGTCGGCGTACTGGCTCTGAATTGGTCGGATGGCGTGGAGTAGCGAGGAAGGACAGGATAGCCATCACTCGCCCGACGACTGCCGACATCCACGTTTGAGTGTCAACGACCTTGCTTGGCCGTTTGGTCGGACGTCTGATTAGTCTACGTGTATTTGGGTCATCCACCGCTTATAGGTTGTCTGTGACACTTTCTTGCTGTTGTTCCACAGTCCCTGCTGTTAGCATCGTTTGAGTTTTGGTGCATGTGTGGAGCGGAACTGATCTTGATCATTGGTCCGTTGACTGTCTGCCGGTTGGGTTGCCGTCGGATTGAGAATGGTTGGGCCCACTGCCTGTCTCAGCTAAGGGAGCGTTAGTGTTTTAAGTCCAGGCCGACTCTCGAACATCTGAGCCCCCTTGGGTGTACTTCCCTATTTTTTTTTTAAATTTGTTCTTGTTGTTTGTACTTGTATGGCTTCTAGCCGATTTTTTAAAATTAGAGTTGTTTGCTCTTAAGCCTAGTTTAAAGAACTGTGTCACGTAAGGCCTTTGGCATTTTAAAAATTTTAATGTTGTTGAATTTTAAGTCTTGGGCCTTCAGCCGATTTTGAGTTTGAGTTGTTTGCTCTTAAGGCCTTCAGCCTAAATTAAAGAACTGTTTCACGTAAGGCCTTTGGTATTTAAAACAAATTAATGTTATGGAGTTTTAAGTGTCAGGCCTTCAGCCAATTTGAATTTAACTTGTTTACTTCAGCCTAACTAAAGAACTATTTTAAGGTAAGGCTTGCCTTTTAAATTTCTGATTATGCTTGCGTTTTAAGTTATTGGCCTTCAGCCGTTTTTAAATTGAAGAGCCTTTCAGCCGGTAATTAAGTCCCAAAGGTTAAAGCTGTGCGTTAAAAAAATGTTTTTTGGGCTCTTGTAATGTTTGATGAAACAATAAAGTTGTATGTTCGAGTGTAACTGACAGCCCATTTCCACAATTTATACAATCTATCCTGCACTTCGGGTTAAGCGGGGCATTTCACCTTAAGTGTAGAGAGGCTGTGAGCTCTCAGGTTCAAACAGGCTGCACCCAAGACAGGCAGGAAGCAGCTGTTGCTGGGGATGCGAATGCGTGTGCGCTGTCCCACTCAGCGACAACGACTGCCGCTCCACGGCGATCGGCGATACCACTGCGATGCAGCAGTGGTTGGCGAGCACAGTTCTACGAAGCGAGTTCGCAACGTCATCGCAGCAGTGTGCGCGGCTCCACTGCTCCACATGCACTGTGAAACGCGCGGGTTCTTGATGATAAACTGCTCATACCCATCGAGCCTTACGCTGGTTAAGGGTCTTTCAGCGAACCACTAAAGCAAGTTCGCATCCTCACCACTTCAGCCCCAGCATCACACATCATTCGTCTTCTGTTTTCAGCACGAACAACTGTTGTTGTTGACAACAGATGCATGACCGATACAGTAGTCTGAAATGAATGTAAAGGTGATGATATAAATACCATAGATGCTTGAGGTATACGAGAGATCAGCAGCACAAACGCCGAAGGAAAAAAATCTGACTGCAAAACTGCCAAAGCACTCAAAGGTCGAATTGTGGACTCGAGAAAGATGATGATTTCATTAGCTACTTCCATCTTGAGGGATAAGAGTGAATGAATACAATTCTGCATTTATTTTTATTAAAAAGGAACAGTGTAAATTTCTTCCAAACTAAACAGGTGTGAATATTTAATTAAGGTAAAAGAGCTCCAGTCGTTATGTAGAACTTTATTTACTCCACCAACGGTTGAGGCCTTCCTAGTAAGCCGTTTCAAACACTTGAAACTGGCTTAACAGAAAAGCTGAAACGGTAGTGGAGTAAATACAGTTCTACAGAGCGACTGCAGCTCGATTACACTAATGAAGCGCCGGCCGTTGTGGCCGAGCGGTTCTAGGCGCTTCAGCCTGGAACCGCGCGATCGCTACGGTCGCAGGTTCGAATCCTGCCTCGGGCATGGATGTGTGTGATGTCCTTAGGTTAGTTAGGTTTAAGTAGTTCTAAGTTCTAGGGGACTGATGACCTCAGCTGTTAATTCTCATAGTGCTCAGAGCCATTTTTTAAGCCACTAATGAAGCAGTTGCGAAGCACAGTAAGTGTGAATCTGTATCTATTACGCTGATTAAATTTATGAATATACAAATGCTCTGAGCACTGTCGTTCCTTACATTTCATAGCAATTGTAATTACATGGCTGATACATCAGCCTTCTTTTACAGTTTGTCATATAATAAACGAATAAATAAAAAACATTTCTCGGCTTTCACGCCATCTGCCATATAATAAGCTAAACTGAACATTTTGTCAAGTAATCTGTGTGAAGGATTGTATGTATATTTCTCATTTCATTAATCATACTCTATTAACAGTTTCTTTCTCACATGTCACTGCAGCCATCAGTAACTATTTTAGATATAGCAGCTACTGAAAAACGAAACAGTTAATTAAGTAAATTTCTGAAGTTACTACTAAACACAGTGTAACTACTAGCCTTTCTTCAAGTTATGATTCCAATCGGTAATTGTGTTCTGCTTTTAAATTTCCACCTCAGATGTAATGAGAAGCCAGCGAAAAATATAAGTAACATATTTTTGCACAGCAGAATAGTAATGGAGGAATAAAATTTTGTTGAAACCGCCTGGGACGACGCTAAGCGGTGCACGCCCGTCGAGTACGCAACGAGGGCGTAATCAGTGTCAAAATTCGAAAGAGCTGAACTACAAACAGACAGGGAGCTCATTGCTGGCTATGGGATAAAGATAGCCCGGAACACCTGACTCAGCACCTTGACAACAATGCAGAGCAGACATAACGCTTTCTGTCAACACGATCTACGTGTAGTAGCTACATCTAGGGACGACGCAAGAACGCATTTCAAGCGGCAAACTTTGTGTAAGAAGCGCCCTGAATCTCTGAAACTGAACATTAGGGTAGGTAAGAACGTTGATACGCTCGGAAAATGGGAGCACATTCGGTCACCACAACTGGGGTACACCACATCATCGATTGCTGTAAAACCATCGCCACCGCTTTACTCACTCTCAGAGTCTGGCGACTCCATCTGCATCACTGATGCCGATGGAAGGTCAGCTCTATTACTTGCAGGATGACCCAGAGAATACGACTATGTGTTACCAGTCACCGCCAGTTTGGAGTCTACCGCTACAAGTACGCATTTGTCCAGCTGTGGAGGAACTTCAACTCCGCGATACCCATGACTACCCGAAGATGAGGGTCAGGTTGATCTTCTGTGAATCAAGAACCCATGTGCCCATCTGCAAGTTCTTTAACTTGGGATCAGGGCGCCTATGCAACCGCTCCTGGGCAGTGCAAGTCCTGCCTTACCAGCTGTACGCTCGGTCAACTTCTCGGGCTGTCCTCCGTGGGTCTCCTGCTTACACGACAACCGACAACAGGAGCAAGCAGATTTCCGGGGCCGAATATCAGCGCAGCTACACTTAACGAGAGCTCCGAGGCTACGACAAATGTCCACAGCTACGACAGGCTGCAGAGGCGCGCCCGTCGCCAGACCCTCTACGAGAGGCCCGAGGCACTGAACTCAGGCAGCAGATTGCCTGCCGGGCGCTGACAACCTACACTGTGCAGAAGACAGAGTGACCGTAAAACTCGAACCGTTAACTGTATGATGTCTTACTAGCGCCTTGGCGCGCTGTAGGACCACACCTCCGCACCCCCACTAGAATATTCTACACCCACGTAGGACGCCTCATCCAGGGACTCCTAAAATGCGTACAAAGTTTTGGAGTAACGCTAAGGAAGGTTGGAGCTTCAGTTCAGTGTTAAGTTCACTACCTCCACAAGTTTCACGCTCACATACAAACTGAGAGAGCTAAATTCTTCTTTGCCTGAGCTACGAGGGTTGTCCAGAAAGTAAGTTCAGATCGATCGTGAAATGGAAACCACTGAGAAAATCTGGTAAAGCTTTGCACAGATGTGTTGGGCAGTGTCTCTAGTACGCCCGTCGATCGTGTCGCGTCGCTCTTTTCGGTTTAGAGTGAACAGTGAATACGTAGAGACGCGTAGGGAAAAGTGTCTCCCGCCAAGTATGAGGGCCTGGTTAGAGATTTCGCCTGTGTCATGCAGCCCACAGAACACAACTGTCGAGCAGTTCTTTGTTCATGCCAATTCTCGGCCGCACACTGCAGGGGCAATGAAGACGCTCCCGCAGCGTTTCTGATGAGAAGTGCTTCACCACCCACAATATAATACGTAACTGGCTCCCCCTGAGCCTCATTCTGCTCACAAGGACAGCTGGCTATGAAGACAAAATTTTTCCACAGACAACGAAGTGCAGACCATTGCAGATAACTGGCTGAAAGCACAGGCGGCTCCTTTCTATGACGAGGATATTGGAAAGTTGATACAACACTACGAGAAAACTCGAAGTTGGAGTGGCGACTATGTAGAGAAGTAGGTGCAAGGTGTACCTAACAAATAAAACGTTTTTGGTTTTCACTGTGGTTTCCATTTCGCTACCATTTTGCTTGCTTCGTCAAAACCGCGCGTTTCACGTGCAAAATAATTTTCTCTGTAAACCAAAGTTTTGAATCGGAGCAATATCGCGTGAAACATGTGTGACGGTTATTAGTGCCACAATAGCAAAACTTAGAAATCATAAGAATGGCACACTATTCTCGTTACCTCGTGTCCTGTTCCCTTCAGTGTAAACGCTTGTTCACAGATACAAGCGAATGGTAGCGATCACTGGGAAAGTATCTGCATATCCTCGTTCGTTTGTGTTCGCTTCCGGTCGCTCGAGCGTAAGCAGGCTTTACATCTCATTGAACTCACACAAATTGACGAACTACTCAGTGTACAAAAGTATTGACATCAGAGTCTTTTGAAAGAGGTTCACTACGTTTTCATTTTAGTTTTATATACAGCAACAATTTTTGAGATGATATACAGCGAGTTTAGGAAAATGCATTTTCTGATAAAGTTACCGAATTGTCGACATTCAAGAAACATTCTTTGTTTGAAATTTAGGCAAGTAATTTTATGAACGAGATCTTAAGAAATGGTTCAAATGGCTCTGAGCACTATGGGACTTAACTTCTGAGGTCATCAGTCCCCTAGAACTTAGAACTACTTAAACCTAACTAACCTAAGGACATCACACACATAAATGCCCGAGGCAGGATTCGAACCTGCGACCGTAGCGGTCCCGCGGTTCCAGACTGTAGCGCCTACAACCGCTCGGCCACTCAGGCCGGCGATATCTTAAGAGCGCACTATATTTTTATCCGCCCAAAACCGAAACTCTATGAGACATCTCTCACAAGAGATAATGTAAGTGGGAAGTGTATTGCTACGTTCGCGTCAGAAGCCAAGTGGTAGCCCGTTTGGTTTCATAAGGAGAAACTAATCGCTAGATTTATAATTATCCTGTTTTTCGTGTTCGGATCACATTTTCTACTTATTTGTAACAAAATTAAAAACTGGTGCGTGTTACTCGAGATAATTCGTCTTACAGGGTTGGAAGAAAAAAAGTTGCAAACAGTGACAGATTTCTTGTATGTGTTAAAGACTAAAGTTCCTCAGATGAACTTCATTCGGACTCAGATGCTGGTAACGGTATTTTCTTATTAATAGTCGAAACTTTGCTACGCACATACTTGAACCACATAGTCACTTTTCTGAATCAGCTTGAACATCTACTTTGTACTGACAATGGGGGAAAAAACCTGAACTGGCATTTCGCTCGTCGCTAACACAGACGTTCGTAGCGACACTGTTACTGTCTTTGTTGAATGACATGATCAGTTCCTCTGCTGAAATAAATGCTAAAAAATCTGTAAATGACTAATGGCTTTCTTCCAGTCTGCAGAGGTGGTTTTTCTAACAGATTTACTGGTGAGCAATCCGACTGCTGAGTAATTTTTATTTTTTTATTGCTGGCAACTTAACCTTTAATCATGGCCCATATCAACTGCAATGGGTTGAAATGACTGCAATAAAGTGGCAGTCAAATGTGAACTGTGGTTTAGGGAGAGGTAATATTTTTAAGATAAACACTTACGAGCGCGCGTGTGTGTTATTTTTTGCTCCTTCCTAGTCTCTCAGCGCCTACTCATATATATTTACGTACAGGGTGCTCTGGGGTTACCGAGCCGAGTGGCTCTTGACTTCTGAATAACTCCAGCTCGTTCCTCGCTGGCGCAATACTTTTTGCAAATAATAAGTGAGGAATTAGGAGTGGCCAAGGAAAAATGTCCGGGTCCACGGCTGCGATATTTATCACTTCAGCGGCACTTGCTCACAGACTCGAGCACAAATCAAACTGAAGCCTTAAAAAAATAAGTGTAATGGATCGAGTGACCGACTGCAGGTAGCGTGCATATGTAGCATGTAAGCGGCACCTGTCTGCAACGTACCGCAGAGGTATAGAAGAAGTTGACACGAACAATTACATATAAGACTATGAACCCGGAAAAACAACCTCAACTTGTAATACGAAAGCAGCCTAAGTTACAGTGCATGCGTGCCGCACGAAATATGGGCTAAAATGGCCCTTGGATATCAAAAACCTTTCATTGTTCCACCTACGAAATGTAAAATTGACGTTTGTGGACATTTTACTCCATAGTTTTGTGAATTTTAAAACCGTCAAATTAAAAATTAAAAAGTGTTTTACATAAGAGTATTCGTTTCGACTTGCCCTGAACCAGTGTCAGTCGGTAGGGCACTTGCCCTCGAAAATGCATGGATCCCGAGTTCGAGTCTCGGTCCGACACATAGTTTTAATGTGCCTGAAAATTTTACCGTGAATTCCATTTCCCGACTTTTCTCACCTTCATTGACTAGAACAAGGGGCTTGACGAAATAAACCGGAATGAACTTTGGGGAACTTTAAGAAACAGAGGGACGGCATCTCGTCTTAAAAGAGCTGTACAAAGTTCATATATCAATAACAAAATACAAATAAAAATAGCGGGTAACAGACATAATACGGGTGAAAGAGGCCAAAGAGCTAAACAGGAGAGTCCCCTTTCACCCACTCTTTTTAATATGGATATCGACGATGTAACCAAAACTTGGTTACTGCCAGCAGAACGTTTTAAAACTAACTATATCAATGTTAGCACATAATTTTTTTGTTGATGACCAAGGGCGTTTTTAGGACACCAGCCCATGCGAGTTGATATCGAAATTGACAAGTAGGTCGTAGAGCATGTGAATATCCTTAAATATTGGAGGTCCAGTTTTAGATATCGGACAAATAGTGAAATACAAAATAAGTTAGCTGTTCAGTATTTCTGAGGAACTATGCGCAGAACGTTGATACTCTAGTGAAGCTCTATATTATTACGGCTATACCAGCACTTCAGTGGATGCGAAACCTGTTCCCTTAAGAAGAGAGATTAAAAGAGAATAGGAGCATAGGGCGTGAACTTCCTTAGATACATGGCTGAATATACGGAGATAAAAAGAGAAATCACGAATTTCGAGCAGACCTGAATATGTGAAACTTAACAGACACAGTTTATTTATTTTATTTAGCGTATGGCTAATACAGACATATCATAAAATTAAATTACATATGCATATACATATAACAGACACAGTAAAACAACATCAGCTTTTTTTGTATTTCTGTTGCACATTTACCGATGCCGAGTGAAACAGTTTGTAAGTTGTTGGATTAAAAGTTCCATTACGATACTAAAAAAGTAACAGATATTTTATATAGTAGTTCTGTCCATCCAATTCAATATACACATTTTTACTGATGCTAGAAAAATACAAAGAGACTAGTTCTTTTCTATTTCACTAAAAACAGTTAAAAGAGCTTAGGAATTACCTGAAATGGTAATGATTTCTTTTATGTTTAGCTGTCGAATATAAGAGTCAAGAATTCATTTCTATTACAGAGGAACTTATTTTACTCGTAAAAGAAAAACAAAATACGAATCACTTCGACGATCACTAGCATAGGATTTTGTTTACAGCACATCCGCAACTTAGCTGCTTGCTGAGACTGAAAGTATCCGCTTCAGTTGTGATGTTTTATTATAAACACGACCGGCTTCGGGAAAATCATATTTCCATCTTAAGGTGTATACATTTTCTTAAACATGGGACGAAATATAGTGTATGCATGGAATTGTAAAAAAGTAACTACCGATGGTAGTTAGCTTACGAACATAACCGAGCAAGTGCGGTCGGGTTAGTCAGTTTAGAAAAGAGGGAACCAGGAGACGGAATCGAAACGTGTGGGGATAATAAACTACGTGAGTGAAAAACCGAGCAAAAATTGAAAGCACTGAAATCGATCAATAGAAAGAGAAACTCACGCAGTCAGCTGCGAGGTGGTTGCATGCCCTGAACGCCAGACTGCACTGTGGAACAGGCGGACGTGACGCAGTGGTGCGAGCGGGAAGCGTGGTGTAAAGCGTAAACTAGCGACCGGTCTGAGTGCCCGGAAAGAAGAACCGTCATTGTTCCGTGCATACTGCACTTACACCATATTTCCTCCCTTGTTTCGGTAAGTTTCTACATCTGAAGTGGGAATATAATGTTCCCGAAATCACGATTGAAACATTTTTATAGATGTTAGCAAAAGTCCAAGGAAAAGAAAGTAATGTCTGAGGTAGTGGGGCATATGGGGTGAAGGGTGAGGGCGCCGAATGATAAAACTATCTGATCAAAAGTATCCGGACAGACCTAAGTGAGGCACAGCCACCAGGTGTTATGAGAGACGGCCATGTCAGTGTAAAATGAGGCGGGGGCCCGGGGGGGGGGGGGGGGGAGGTATTGTGTTGTCAGTAGAGAAGCAGTAACAGCAGAATAGGTAAGACTGGAGAGCTCAGTGACCTCGAACGTGGACTACTCATTGGATGTCGCCTGAGTAACAAATCCATCAGGGACATTTCAGTCGTTCTGATGTTGCCTGACTCCTGGTGAAGTGGAAATGCGGAGGGAGAACCACAACTAAACCAAGAACAAGTAGATCAGTACGCCTTATACAATGACTGTGCATAGAGAGTTAAAAAGAATGGGGTACAATGGTGGAGGAGCTGCTAATGAGCAATACATTTCTGTACTCAGAATTGAGCGACAATTGAAGTGATGTGAAGGGCGATGCCACTGGATAGCGGATGACTGGAGTGATTTCGAGTTATGGGTAGCGCTGTGGCAATCCAATGGAAGGGTTTTGGATTGGCGCACATCTGAGGAACGTTGCATCACGTCATGTGTAGTGTTGCAGTGAATTACAGAGGAGGTGGTGTTTTTCTCATGGTTGGGGTGTCGTCCCTTACTGCTTTTAAACAAACTCCAAGTCAGAAGGGTATGACCACATTTTACAGCATTATGTACTGTGTACAGTAGAGGAACAATTCTGAGACGATGATTGCATCAGCATGACAGTGCGCTCTGTGTGTGAAGCAATGGTTTGTGGACACGACTTATCCTGATATGGACAGGCCTACCCAGAGCTGCGGCATGAGCCCAGTGGAACAACTCTGGGATGAGACAGAACGTCGACTTCGCTCCAGATCCCAGCGCCCACTGCACTATCTTCTCGGGTTTCGGCTCTTGAGGAGGAATGGCCGGCATTTAGACCCCTAACTGAGTCTCCAGCTGAGTCAAGCCATCATACAGGCGAACAATAGTCACACTGCCATATTAATGCCCAGTAATCTGTGTCTGGATACTTCTGATCAGATAGCGTATGTCGGTTGTGTGGAAGAACGTTGTCTAACCAGCCATCTGCGCACACTGGAGGTGTAGGGAAGGTGTAGGAAGTTGAGGCAGCAGGCAGGCCCGAATCTATGAGGAGGGGGGGCGGGGGAGACATAGGTATCTGCCCCAGATGGCAATTTCTGGGCCCCCAAATTCATATTCAGGAAGAAAAAGTCTCGTTTCACAAAGTGCCTCACCGTCCGTCCAGTGCGCGTTGGTCTATCGATTACTCATTGATTTTGAAACGCATCCCAGTTGGTTTTTGAACATTTCGAACACATTCTGATTTTTGAACGAATCATAAATTGATTTTTGGAAGAATCATAAGTTGATTTTTGAATGTGTGCGTAGCATACGTCATGTCTCTGCCACGGGAATCCCGGTCGGATCTACAAATAAAAAACTTTCCCGCAGACAAAAGGGGACGGGGCTATAAGAACTCAGCTGAACAAAACCCAACGGGTGAATGTCAATCGCTGTTTATGTCGTTGATTGGTGTGCAAAGGATCAGCGTTGTTATAATTATTAGCGAATCCCATACATTCAGGCTACCAGAGTGGAAATAGCAGTTGAGAAAGATTACACCTTATCTTCTTGGTACATCCAAGAAAATGAAATTTTGAAAGAAAATTTTCGCCATATTGCTACACTGCCAGTTGCACGCTCCCCAGTTAGTGGCCGCTTTAAATTCTATTCTCGAAATAGCGCGCAAAACGCATTGTACGAAAACGTGATAACGCCTAACCGGAGAATAGATGCGGGGTAACTGAGCTTGTGATTCTCGCAGGGTTAGCCAAGTTAACCAGAGAATGAGGTTTGATGATGGCAGGAATAGTTACGGAATTAGTGATGACAAGATGGTTTTTCAGAACGCTAAAGGAGAAAAAAGGAGACATCGAGAAATTATATGGAAGAATATGAGGATTCCATATTTATATAAAAATTTCGTACTACTACTTTTCGATCTCATGCTTGTCTAACAACCCTACCACAGCAAAGGTCAGACTTTAATAACAATTGTGGTGTTGCTCACGCTGCTAAATACTGCATTTTCGGGCAACAACAGTCATATTATGTGGCAGGCGTCATTAGAGCACAGTTAATAGTCATTTCATGTAATAATGAAAAAACTAGGCACTCATCTTTTTGTGTTTCCCACGCTGGTCTCGTCGTAAAATCATGGCTCAATCGTTGAAAATCTAGGTGGTTATGATTCCAAGCTCGGATGCAAAGAGGCCAAGGTGTTATCCTGCTATATTCAAAAGTTTTGTAGATGCGCTTCACAAAACATTCTTCAAGATTAAACCTTTCAAAGTTAGCACAATGGTGATGTAAAAAAATAATCAGCACTCCGAATTTAAGTTACACTTTCTTTTAATTGCTTTTATTGCAATATCACGTAAACGCAAAACATCACTTCACAATACAAAACATACTTGAAAACATCTCTCTCACAGTCACTGTTAAAGTTCACATTTTATAAGCGGACTACGTTATGCGTCTTTCCAACATGACGTCCAACACTTGGCTTTCTCAAGGTCCGACTCTCTAACAACTCAACAACTAACTAACAATCGCTCACGCGCCCAAAAATCAGAGCCACAAGCACGTCAAAGATCATAGTGACAAAAGAAAGAATACACACAGGAATAACATCACCGCAACACAAACGCATCGATGTATCAAAAATGAAATCATATCCGAATGTTGCCTCAGAAATATGCTAAGTAGTTAACAGAAACACAGCAGAACACTACCGGCATCGAGTGGCCCACGCGAGGCGCCGCAAAGGCCGCGCAACTCAAGTACCATTACACTTGAGAAACTGGAACGTGTGAGTGAAATGTGAAAATATATCTTAACATAAAACTTTTCGTATGTAGTAGGCGTAACAGGCATTTGATATCAGTATTTTGTGAATTATGTTCTGCCGTGTTATTTATATAAATGAAGTAAATAAAAATGACCATTTGTGCCAAAATAGTCTCGCTTATTTATCGTGTGCTACAATCGCTGCAATATTAGAAAGGACTGTTACGTTTTATCTAGCAGACAGTGACAAAGTAGACGTAATCAAATAGAGAAAACACACCAGTCTTGGGTACTATTTATATAAACATCTTTTTCAGTATTAGACAACAACGTTTCGATTTTTCATGTAGCAAAACGTTTGATGAACTTTGACGAGGTAATAAATTCTTTCGCAAAGAAAGGAAAGTACGCCATGTAAAGCCATAGCAAGATTAGAGAGAAAAAATGCCGGGACCTAAGGATTCCAGATAAGTGTACTGTCTTGCTTGTCTCTTGCCTTTACTGGTTTTGTGTTTCCTATACCTAATTTTGTGTCACATAAAAGAGAAAATTATTAGCTAACAGGCAGTAAAGAGTGCAAACTTTCTGAAGAGCCCTTATTCTCCCGGTGACAAATGATGCCTCCCAGTATTAATTGTGAGTTTTTCTTTAAGGGGGGTAGGATGTCAAACGGGCCAAGGGGGAGCAGGAGAGGACCACAGTAAATTTTAATTTCCACTGTCCTGAAAATAGGTTTGATGGCTTCCGTTACAAATATACGTGTTTGAATTCCACAGAGCGAAACGCAGTGACGTGCGACAGAAGAATGCTGTGTGAAGAGTCGTGGCACTGCACTTCGGCACTCTTGAGACCGAGTAACATGTCTTACATTTCCTCGAACATGTAGGTTTTGTACATCAAACTCTTCAGAAAGATGTGCGCAAGGAAACGAACATATTTTTGAGAAATCGATTTTTTTTTAAATTTTTTACGTCATTTCTCAAGCTCTGGAGAGGGGGCGCCACAGTCAAGTTTTTGCCCCGATTCGGAAATATCGTAGCTTCGCGGCTGATAGCAGGCAGTGAATGGCGAGCAGAGCAGACTAGTGTTACAGATTTAGCTATTCACACACATTTAATCAAATATAACCGTGATGATGATAATGCTTGGCAATGTTTGCCTACAAGATAAAGAACGCAACCTGTAACACTAGATTGCGTACTCACAGCAGTTCTGCTTTGCCATTTTTGGTACGACTTGGAAAGAGAGAAAAATTAATGTATGATCGCCGATGCGTAGGTTCTCGATTGTGTTCAGGACACGTAAGGTTTGATTACGCGAAGGTGGTTTCGTGACTAACCTTTCACCTAAAATGCCTTCACGCAATCAGAATCTTCGATGAAAATACCTAAGGGACCTATAGGAATAATAAAGAAATGGAAATGAATGCAAAAAAGTGAAATTTTATAAAAAGTTATCAAACTGGAAATTGAACACATTAATGTCCTCCCGAATACAATCGAGATACGGCGATGAAGAGCAAACCTGTAACAAAGCTTACATACATTGAAAAATCATGGTGAGTTTAAAGAAAAGAATAAGCAGAGATTTTCTGTAAAGTGAAGCATCTGTAGCTCACAAATTAATTAAACCTATAATTAGCTGTAATTGATGTTTGAACAAATTAGGAACCACTAATCTTATAACGAAGTGGGTTACGTTGTATAATTATCATTATTATTATTATTATTGAAATAATTTTTTTAAAAAAAGACGTGAAACATCAATATATTCTCATAGAACAAAGGCGTTAAACTAATAGACATTAACAAATATACAGTGAATACAAAACTTACATTTTTATGTTCCTCTCGTACATGGAGCAGTTCAACAATCGCTGCTTTTGTCAGTCCGAGATTTCTTAAAAATTAAATCTTCTGGCGTGCGCATAAGTATTTTTTAGCGTCACGCGGTTTACCACAGCTTTTTGCTTGGTGATTTACATCGTTTTTGACACTAAATAAAATATAACTTGAAGCGGTGCTACACAACACGTCTTAACACGTCGGTGACCAAATGTAAAAAGGTAATGAAGTCTTTAGAACATTTCTTAATAAATGATGAATTGTTCTTTCAGATGTTTCGCAGCTTATTGCTATCGAGCGCTGTGGCAATGATTTAAATATCTGCGCCCAGCGGGTCATAGTGTTTATTTGAAATATTTTAACGCAGGACGCGCGTCTTGGTTTAGGCGCACATTATAAAGTGTTTTGTCGGATTACACATGCGCTGATGATGTTTAATATCTTTACAAACAACAGCCCGATGGCTGTTCCTCTGTTTTATGACAAATACACTACTGGCCATTAAAATTGCTACACCATGAAGATAACGAGCTACAGATGCGAAATTTAACCGACAGGAAGAAGATGCTATGATACGCTAATGATTAGCTTTTCAGAGCATTCACACAAGGTTGGCGCCGGTGGCGACACCTACAACGTGCTGACATGACGAAAGTTTCCTAATGATTTCTCATATACAAACAGCAGTTCACCAGCGTTACCTGGTGAAACGTTGTTGTGATGCCTCGTGTAAGGAGGAGAAATGCGTACTATCACGTTTCCGACTTTCATAAAGGTCGGATTGTAGCCTATCGCGATTGAGGTTTATCGTATCGCGACGTTGATGCTCGCGTTGGTCGAGATCCAATAACTGTTCGCAGAATATGGAATCGGTGGGTTCACGAGGGTAATACGGAACGCCGTGCTGGATCCCAACGGCCTCGTATCACTAGCAGTCGAGATGTCAGGCATCTCATCCGCATGGCAGTAACGGATCGTGCAGCCACGTCTCGATCCCTGAGTCAACAGATGGGGACGTTTGCAAGACAACAACCATCAGCACGAACAGTTCGACGGCGTCTGCAGGAGCATAGCCTATCATCTCGGAGACCATGGCTGCGGTTACCCTTGACGCTGCATCACAGACAGGAGCGCCTGCGATGGTGTACTCAACGACAAACCTCGGTGCACGAATGGCAAAACGTCATTTTTTTGGATGAGTCCAGATTCTGTTTACAGCATCATGATGGTCGCATCCGTGTTTGGCGACATCGCAGTGAACGCACATTGGAAGCGTGTATTCGTCACCGCCATACTGGCGTATCACCCGGCGTGATGGTACGGGGTGCCATTGGTTACACGTCTCAGTCACCTCTTGTTCGCATTGACGGCACTTTGAACAGTGGCCGTTACATTTCAGATGTATTACGACCCGTGGCTCTACCCTTCATTCGTTCCCAGCGAAACCCTACATTTCAGCAGGATAATTCACGACCGCATGTTGCAGGTCCTGTACGGGCCTTTCTGAATACAGAAAATGTTTGACTGCTGCCCTGGCCAGCACATTCTCCAGATCTCTCACCAACTGAAAACGTCTGTTCAATGGTGGCCGAGCAACTAGCTCGTCACAATACACCAGTGACTACTCTTGATGAACTGTGGTATGGTGTTTAAGCTGCATGGGCAGCTGTACCTGTACACGCCATCCAAGCTCTGTTTGACTCAATGCCCCGGCGTATCAAGGCCGTTACAATGGCCAGAGGTGGTTGTTCTGGGTACTGATTTCTCAGGATCTATGCACCCAGATTGCGTGAAACTGTAATCACATGTCAGTTCTAGTACAATATATTTGTCCAACGAATACCGGTTTATCATCTGCATTTCCTCTTTGTGTAGCAATTTTAAAGCCAGTAGCGTATCTCATTTTGAAAGTATCTGAAATGCAGTAATATTACAAGACTCACGAGTAGGCAGAGTCGGAGCGCGGCCGCGGCAGCAGCAGCTGCAGGCAGCAGTCTGGTCGGCGGTCCCGCGTCCAGAGGTGCGTCGCGTTGGACAGCACGGCGGGGCTGGCGGCCAGGCAGGGCGGCGCCGGCTCCCGCTGCAGGTAGGGCGCCACCGCGGCGGAGCGCAGCTCCATGGCGGGCAGCTCGCAGCCGGGGGTGGACACCAGCAGGCGGCGCCGCCAGCCGGACTCTGCGGGCGGGAGCCGCGGTCAGGGGGTGGCGGGCGAGGAAGAGGTCACACATGATATGTTGCGAACCATGGATGGAGGGTATCAGACGGATGCCATATTCCCTGACTTCCGGAAAGCGTTTGACTCGGTGCCCCACTGCAGACTCCTAACTAAGGTACGAGTATATGGGATTGGTTCCCAAATATGTGAGTGGCTCAACGACTTCTACATCTACATCTACATCCATACTCCGCAAGCCACCTGACGGTGTGTGGCGGAGGGTACCTTCAGTACCTCTATCGGTTCTCCCTTCTATTCCAGTCTCGTATTGTTCGTGGAAAGAAGGCTTGTCGGTATGCCTCTGTGTGGGCTCCAATCTCTCTGATTTTATACTCATGGTCTCTTCGCGAGATATACGTAGGAGGGAGCAATATACTGTTTGACTCTTCGGTGAAGGTATGTTCTCGAAACTTTGACAAAAGCCTGTACAGAGCTACTGAGCGTCTCTCCTGCAGAGTCTTCCACTGGAGTTTATCTATCATCTCCGTAACGCTTTCGCGATTACTACATGATCCTGTAACGAAGCGCGCTGCTCTCCGTTGGATCTTCTCTATCTCTTCTATCAACCCTGTCTGGTACGGATCCCACACTGGTGAGCAGTATTCAAGCAGTGGGCGAACAAGCGTACTGTAACCTACTTCCTTTGTTTTCGGATTGCATTTCCTTAGGATTCTTCCAATGAATCTCAGTCTGACATCTGCTTTACCGACGATCAACTTTATATGATCATTCCATTTTAAATCACTCCTAATGCGTACTCCCAGATAATTTATGGAATTAACTGCTTCCAGTTGCTGACCTGCTATTTTGTAGCTAAATGACATCGGATCTTTCTTTCTATGTATTCGCAGACCGAGCGAGGTGGCGCAATGGTTAGCACACTGGACTCGCATTCGGGAGGACGACGGTTCAATCCCGTCTCCAGCCGTCCTGATTTAGGTTTTCCGTGATTTCCCTAAATCGTTTCAGGCAAATACCGGGATGGTTCCTTTTGAAAGGGCACGGCCGATTTCCTTCCTCATCCTTCCCTATCCCGAGCTTGTGCTCCGTCTCTAATGACCTCGTTGTCGACGGGACGTTAAAAAACACTAACCTAACCTATTCGCAGCACATTACACTTCTCTACATTGAGATTCAATTGCCATTCCCTGCACCATGCGTCAATTCGTCGCAGATCCTCCTGCATTTCAGTACAATTTTCCATTGTTACAACCTCTCGATATACGACAGCATCATCCGCAAAAAGCCTCAGTGAACTTCCGATGTTATCCTTAAGGTCATTTATTTATATTGTGAATAGCAACGGTCCTACGACACTCCCCTGCAGCACACCTGAAATCACTCTTACTTCGGAAGACTTCTCTCTATTGAAAATGAGATGTTGCGTTCTGTTATCTAGGAACTCTTCAATCCAATCACATAATTGGTCTGATCGTCCATATCCTCTTACTTTGTTCATTAAACGTCTGTGGGGAACTGTATCGAACGCCTCGCGGAAGTCAAGAAACACGGCATCTACCTGGGAACCAGTGTCTATGGCCCTCTGAGTCTCGTGGACGGATAGCGCGAGCTGGGTTTCACACGATCGTCTTTTCCGAAACCCATGTTGATTCCTACAGAATAGATTTCTAGTTTCCAGAAAAGTCATTATATTTGAACATAATACGTGTTCCAAAATTCTACAACTGATCGACGTTAGAGATATAGGTCTATAGTTCTGCACATCTGTTCGACGTCCCTTGTTGAAAACCGGGATGACCTGCACCCTTTTCGAATCCTTTGGAACGCTACACTCTTCTAGAGACCTACGGTACACCGTTGCAAGAAGGGGGGCAAGTTCCTTCGCGTACTCTGTGTAAAATCGAACTGGTATCCCATCAGGTTTAGCGGCCTTTCCTCTTTTGAGCGATTTTAATTGTTTCTCTATCCCTCTGTAGTCTATTTCGATATCTACCATTTTGTCATCTGTGCGACAATCTAGAGAAGGAACTACAGTGCAGTCTTCCTCTGTGAAACAGCTTTGGAAAAAGACATTTAGTATTTCGGCCTTTAGTCTGTCATCCTCTGTTTCAGTACCATTTTGGTCACAGAGCGTCTGGTCATTTTGTTTTGATCCACCTACCGATTTGACATAAGACCAAAATTTCTTAGGATTTTCTGCCAAGTCAGTACATAGACCTTTACTTTCGAATTCATTGAACGCCTCTCGCTTGGCCCTCCTCACATTACATTTCGCTTCGCGTAATTTTTGTTTGTCTGCAAGGCGTTGGCTATGTTTATGTTTTCTGTGAAGTTCCATTTGCTTCCGCAGCAGTTTTCTAACTCGGTTGTTGTACCACGGTACTTCTTAAGTAATAGAACGCAGTACGTTGTCCTCGATGGTGAGTGTTCATCGGAGGTAAGGGTATCATCTGGAGTGCCCCAGGGAAGTGTGGTAGGTGCACTGTTGTTTTCTATTTACAAAAATGATCTTTTGGATAGGGTGCATAGCAATGTGCGGCTGTTTGCTGATGATGCTGTGGTGTACGGGAAGGTGTCGTCGTTTAGTGACTGTAGGAGGATACAAGATGACTTGGACAGGATTTGTGATTGGTGTAAAGAATGGCAGCTAATTCTAAATATAGATAAATGTAAATTAATGCAGATGAATAAGAAAAAGAATCCCGTAATGTTTGAATACTCCATTAGTAGTGTAGCGCTTGACACAGTCACGTCTATTAAATATTTGGGCGTAACAATTGCAGAGCGATATGAAGTGGGACATGCATGTAATGGCAGTTGTGGGGAAGGCGGATAGTCGTCTTCGGTTCACTGGTAAATCTTGGGAAGATGTGGTTCATCTGTAAAGGAGACCGCTTAAAAAAAAACGAACTATTCTTAAGTACTGCTCGAGGGTTTGGGATCCCTATCAGGTCGGATTGAGGGAGGACATAGAAGCAATTCAGAGGCGGGCTGATAGATTTGTTACTGGTAGGTTTGATCACTACGCGAGTGTTACGGAAATGCTTCATGAACTCGGGTGGGAGTCTCTGGAGAAAAGGAGGCGTTCTTTTTGTGAATCGCTACTGAGGAAATTTAGAGAACTAGCATTTGAGGCTGACTGCAGTACAAGTTTACTGCCGCCTCTTATATTTCGCGGAAAGACCACAAAGATCAGATACGAGAGATTAGGGCTCGTACAGAGGCATATAGGCAGTCATTTTTCCCTCGTTCTGTTTGGGAGTGGAAAAGGGAGAGAAGATGCTAGTTGTGGTACGAGGTACCCTCCGCCACGCACCGTATGATGGATTGCGCAGTATGTATGTAGATGTAGATGAGACGCACTACGGAAGGCAGGCGGCCGCGACCGTTTCAAAGAAACCATCGCAGCACTCGTCTCAGGTTATTTCCGGTGACCGAGAAAAAATATGGAAACACCAAACACACAGCATCTTGGGCATTCAAAATAGCCTCCTCCGAGTACATAAATACTGTCCCTGTATCGTTCTCAAGAGAATCTTTTACCATGCTTCCTGCAAAATAGTGTCAAGTTCAGGTAACGACATTGGATGTGCACATTGATCACGCCCTCTTCTCTCCAAAGACCGCAAAGGCTCAAGAGTATTGAGGCGTGACGACTGTGATGGCTACGGAAGATGCGACACTTCATCCTCACGCTCACAAACTCACTTCTGGTCAATGCGAGCTGTGTGAACACGGGCTCTGTCATCTCGGAACGCAGAGTCGCCACTGGGAAACAAGCATTGCATCTTGGGAGGTACCTGATCAGCTAAAATGGTCACATAATCCTTGGCAAAAATGAGGCCTTGAAGAACAACCATGCGGCCCGTGCAATATCACGACATAGCCGCCCAAAACGCCATCGAACCCCAGCCATGTTTCACTCTTAGGTCGTAAACTCGGCCAGAAATTGGAAACAGTGTGAAATAAGACTCATCCGACCAAACGACATTCCATTACTCCAGTCCAGGTTTGACAGCTTTGGCAACACTTAACTGTTACGGGCATTTGCATCACTGATAACTAGTTTTGAAATTCCAGCTCGCCTTGTATTTCCCGACTTCTGGAGTTCATTCCGTGTTGTTTTCAAGCAGACAGGGTTCGCGAATGCGACATGCAGTTTCGTAGTGACTTTTACAACTATCGTTCTCCTATTTTTCGTCACAATCCTCTTCAATGGCCATGCGTCACTATTACTCAACACACAAACATTGGTCCGCATTATAAATCTTCGATATGGTGCTACACGAAACAGCAAACTCTTTGGTTCCCTTGGTCACGGAAGCACCCACCAGATGAGCACCAACATTGTGCCTTCGCCGGCCGCGGTGGCAGAGCGGTTCTAGGCGCTTCAGTCCGGAACTGCGCGACTGCTACGGTCACGGGTTCAATTCCTGCCTCGGGCACAATTGTGTTTGATGTCCTTAGGTTAGTTAGGTTTAAGTAGTTCTAAGTTCTAGGGGACTGATGACCTCAGAAGTTAAGTCCCATAGTGCACAGAGCCATTTGAACCATCTGCCTACGATTTAATCACTTAGCTCCGACGTAATGTACTCCCCAACTACACAGACACTGTTCTGGCCACGACTGACACCTGCAAAGAGTAGAGGTCACTGCGCAGCTGCCGTTTGTGGTCAGATACAGCAGCACGCCCTGCAGGCTTGGCTAGCATCTACGTTTATGTTCAAGCACGCCTTTCTCGCCACTTCCCATATTTTTGTACCATCCCTGTAAGTAGGAAACTAAAGATATAGGACATGAAGGAACCAGAGGATGCCGAATGTTTCAGAGGGATCATTAGACAACGTCGGAAACGGCGGAAATCAGTACAATATAAAAAGAACGAGTAGCTTTGAGGGATGAAATAGGAAAGACAGGTCAGAAACACATGCATAAAAGGCCTAGTAGAAATCTTTGGCTAACTCAAAAGATACTGAATTTAACTGAGAAAAGGACAAATACAAGTGCAGCAAATGAAGGAGGCGAAAATGTACACAGAAGTCTAAAAAATGAGATTGACAGAATGTACATAATGGCTAAGCAGAAATCGCCAGAGGAAAAAGAAAGGCTGTACGTACATGCATAACTAGCGGAATGATAGAGGCTACCGATAGCAAAATTAAGGAGACCTTCCCAGAAAACAGAAGCAACTTTAAGAATATCAAGGGCACAGATGGCAAGTCAGTACTAAGCAAACAAAAGAAAGCGAAACGTGTGAGGAATTTATGGAGGATACATACAAGTGAAAAAGCTTTACGACACTGTCATAAAAACAAAAGAAGAACCAGGTGAATGTGAGATGAGAAATTTGACGGAGCATTGAAAGGTCTAAATGGCAAGAAACCACTGGAATAAAAGACATTCCATCAGAATTATTGAGATCCCTAAGAGAGGCAGTCATGACAAAATAGCTACCTGATGTGTTTGTTATGTGACACAGGCGGTATATCACTTCAGGAAGAGTGTAATAATCGCAGTTCCAAACAGAGCAGGTGCTGACAGGTATGAATACTGCCGAACCATCCGTTTAACAAGCCATGGTTGCAAAATATTGACACAAATCATTTACAGAAGAATGAAACAACTAGTAGGGCCCGATCTTGGGGAAGGTCAGTTTGGGTTCCGGAAAAATGTTGGAAAACGCGAGGCAAAATTATTCCTGCGACTCATCCTAGAAGATACCTGTTGGTTAAAGAAAAGCAAACCTACAGTTATAGCATTTCTAAATTTAGACAAAGCTTTTGACAATATGGGCTGGACCACACTGCGTGAAGAAAGCAGGAACAATACAGAGGGATCGAAAGGTTATTTACAACTTGTACAGAACAAGAATGCGGTTGTAAAGGTCGAAAGGCATGAATCAGAAACCATAGTTGAGATGAGAGTGAGACAAAGTTGAAGCATATCTTCGATGTTATTCAGTCTATATATTGAACAAGGGGTGAAGAAACCATGGAGAAATTTGCATAGGGGATTAAAGATCAGGGAGAAGTAATAAAAACTTTGCGGTTTGCCGATGACATTGTAATTCTGTCAGATCGGCTAAGGACTCGAAAGAGCAATTGAACGGAATGGATAGTGTATTGAAAAGAGATCATAAAATGAACATGCACAAAAGCAAAAGAAGGGTAATGGAATGTAGTCGCATGGAATCAGGCCATGCTGAGGCAATTAGATTAGGAAAAGAGACCCTATTTGTCGTAGATGGGTCTTATTGTTTGGGCAACAAAGTGACTGATGATGGCTAAAATAAGGAAGATATAAAATACAGACTGGCAAAGGCAAGAAAAACGTTTCTGAAAAGGAGGAATTTGTTAATCACACATATTACAAAAGGTATGTATGTATGTATGCGTGTGAGTATGTATGTTCCACATCTCATCCTAAACCACTGAACCGATTTCAAGCAAATTGGTACATATATGCGTCACTGTGAAGCAACAGTCGCTGAGGGGGTAAGAACCATCTGCATACTACCGTTATGTCGATGGGATATGACGTCAGAAGCAATGATATGCTTGAAACATTGTCTCAAAATATTGTAGAAAACCAAAGAGATTCTGGTCGTACGTAAAGTACACCCGCAGCAAAAAACAGTTAATACCGTCACTGCGCGATAGCGATGGAAATGTTACCGATGATGGTGCCACTAAAGCGTAGTTACTAAATACAGTTTTCCGTAATTCCTTCACGAAAGAATACGAAGTAAATATTCCAGAATTCGAAACCAGAACAGCTGTTAGCATGAGTGACATAAAAGTATATATCTTAGCTGTTGCGAAACAATTAAAATAATTTAAGAAAGGCTAGTCTTCCGGTCCAGATGGTATACGAATCAGGTTTCTTTCAGAGTATGCAGACACAATAGCGCCTTTCTTGGAAATCATATACAACTGCTCACTTGACGAAAGGTCTGTTCCTAAAGACTGGAAAGTAGCACAGGTCACACCAATATACAAGAAAGGAAATAGGAGTAACCCATTGAATTACAGACCCATATCACTGACCTCAATTTACAGTAGGAATCTGGAGCATATACTGTTCTCAAACATTATGAATCACCTTGAAGAAAATGACTTATTGACACATAACCAACACGGATTCAGAAAATATTATTCTCGTGCAACATAGCTAGCTCTTTATTCCCATGAAGTGATGAGTGCTGTCGACAAGGGATCTCAGCTCGATTTCATATTCCTAGATTTCCAAAAGACTTTTGATACCGTTCCTTACAAGCGACTATTAATCAAATTGCGTGCATATAGAGTATCGTACGAATTGTGTGTCTGGATTCGTGATTTACTCTCAGTGAGGTCACAGTTCGTAGTGACAGATGGTAAATAATCGAGTAGAACAGAAGTGATACCAGGCGTTCCGCAAGGTAGTGTCATAGGCCCTCGGCTGTTCCTGATTTACATAAATGATCTAGGTGATTATCTGAGCAGCCCCCTTAAATTGTTTACAGATGACGCTGTAATTTGCCAGCTAGTAAAATCATCAGACGATCAATTCCAATTACAAAATGATCTAGAGAGAATTTCTGGATGGTGCGAAAAGTGGCACTTGGCACTAAACAAAGAAAAGTGTGTGGTTATCCACATGGGCACTAAAAGAAATCTGATAAATTTTTGGTATACGATAAATCGCTCATATCTAAGGGCTGTCAAAGTCGACTAAAAACCTAGGAATTACAGTTACGAGCAACTTAAATTGAAAAGACCACATAGATAATAATGTGGGGAAGGCGAAACAAAGACTGCGCTTTGTTGGCAGAACACTTAGAAGATGCGACAAACCCAATAAAGAGACAGCCTACATTACACTTGTCCGTCCTCTGCTGGAATATTGCTGTGCGGTGTGGGATCATTACAAGGTAGGATTGACGGAGGACATCGAAAAAGTGCAAAGAATGGCAGCTCGTGTCGTGTTAACGCGCAATAGGGGTGAGAGTGTCACTGATATGATATGCGAGTTGGGGTGGCAGTCACTGAAACAAAGGCGGTTTTCTTTGCGGTGAGATCTATTTACGAAATTTCAATCACTAACTTTCTCTTCCGAATGCTAAAACATTTTGTTGACACCCACACACATAGGGAGAAATGATCATAATAATGAAATAAGAGAAATCAGAGCTGGAACGGAAAGATTTAGGTGTTCCTTTTTCCCATGCGCCATTCGAGATTGGAATGGTAGAGAAGTAGTACGAAAATGGTTCGATGAACCCTCTGCCAGGCACTTAAGTGTGAATTGAAGAGTAACCACGTATATGTAGACGTAGAAAAACTGCCGCATCATGCACGAAGTTTTAACAAATTAATTCTTTATTGCTAAGACACTCTTACAGTCGAGTTAACTTAAGGAATTCGCTGACACTTTGCAGCGCTTTTGGCAACTTTCAACCGTGAAGCAGAAACGGCTGTATGCGAAAACGATACCCGTCTATAGGGCTATGAAGAGGCGTTGACATCACACAATCACACTGTAGACACGCAAAACAGGTGCGCTCAGCGTACAGAAACTGCCCGGGATAATGTTCCTTAATTAAGAAACTGTACTCATACATTTGTATACTATACATATTTCTTCGTGCTAATGTTTCATAATTTGACAGGTGTTTTAACGAAAACATGGAAATGAAATTTTTTCCGATACTTCACTAAAAACACAGTTCATTTTTCGTTTCCGTTTCTAATAGGAAATTGGCAAAGAGAATGTCTAGGCAATGTCAGCTAGTATCTAATATAAATTTGAATGTTATGAAGAATTTTTGAAGATATTTCTCAAGGGTATAGCTTTTTATGAAAGTGAGAGTGAACGATAAGCAATTCAGACAAGAAAAAGAAATTTTCAAGTGTAATAATGTGGAATAATGCTGAATGTTATATGAGTAGACGAATAACAAATGAGAAAGTGTTGAATCGAATTGGGGGAAAGAAATTTGTGGCTCAACCTGATTGAAAGAAGGGATCGCTGACAGACACATTGCAAGGTATCAGAATGTCAGCTAGAAGGTTGTTTGGTGGTAAAAAGTGACAGGGAACGAAGGCTTGAATGCAATAAGATGCAATAAGCAAGTTCAAATGGACATCAGGTGCGGTAATTATGCAGAGATGAAGAGGCTTGTACGCGATAGACTAGTATGGGGAGCTGTATCAAATCAGTCTTCGGACAGAAGACTGCAAGAAACAACATTTAGGGAAACGATGGAATATGTTGTTTAGGTTGGCGGAGGAACATTTGAACGGTTATATTCTCGTATGGGAGTCCAATATCTTAAGCACTCCGCAACTTCCTTCGAAGACAGAGAAGACAGTTTATATGGCTAGGCTGGTCGATGCTTTGCACCGTACCCCAAAGAAGTGAGATACGGAATGGTTTTCAGTAGTCCAGTTCTTTTACTCTTAATTGGCAGAGCGACATGGCGCAGTGGTAAAAAGACATCGGACTCAAGTTCAGAAGCACCTGCTTTCAGATCTTTGGCATCCATGTTTTGGTTTTCTCTGGTATTCCTAAATCGCGTGAGGTAAATCCGGGCATTGTACACTTGTCGAGGATTCTTGGAGTCTACTGATGAACCATGCACAGACGACATTCCTCCCTCTCTGTTTACTGGCGCTTGAGTGGCTCCAAATTCCCGTTATCTCCGCACCTCGCTCTCTCAGCGCCACTTGAAAGTGGGTTGCCGCTGCCTCCGGATGCAATAAACTCCCAATTGGTAATTCCTCTGCCCCATTTAAGGCTCGGTGAGATATTTCGCTGAAAAGAACAGTGTCTAACAACAACAACTCCCCCTCCCCCTTTTGCTCTGCTTCTGTTTTTAACAGTTATTTATAGAGCGGCAAAACAACAGAAAAATGTGCCACATGTAAAAGAGAAAATGTATAAGAAATTATTAACCAACTATCATAAAACTGAAGTATGTGAAACTACTTAAGATAAAGAATGTGGAATTTAGGTTCACACTTCAGTCGTAGCTCTAAGCCTAGGTACCACAACCACGCGACATGAATTGCAGAAGCCTATACGAAGTCGTTCCAGTACCTCTGAAACCTTATTGCGTATTCGCGCCAGAATATAATACATAGTGAATGACAAATGTAAAATATAGGAAAAAGTACGATAGCTGCCCTTATCTTCTTGATTAATCTGTTCTCTGAATGCCAGTCACGATGTGTACATCGTTTGGCCTTTGCTCTGAACTTCGCACGGGCTTCACTTTAGGACTTCAGCTGGCGTCCACGCTGTTGTATGACACAACTTGGCTTGGAATATGGTTTCTTCTTTTTCTGCTACGAGAATGAATTCTTTCGCAAGGCTCTTAGTGAGCTGGAACTGTGCAAAGGTTGGCTGGCCTTCAGTTCGATATCGTTCACACATTTCTAACATGTGAATGGTCTTACAATTTCAGTTGTTCCGTCATATTGTACGTTTCTTTTACAATAAGGAGATGGTCTGACAATTACTTCAAGGGCATGGCCTATGATTTTAGTTATTCTTCCGCAGTGTCAGCTTGTTCTCCGTTTCGGTGATCTCGTTGTCTCTACTTCTACGTCTACACATACACTGAAGCCCCAAAGAAACTGGTATAGGCATACGTATTCAAATACACAGATATGTAAACAGGCAGAATACGGCAATGGGGTCAACAACGCCTATATAAAATAACAAGTGTCCGTCGCAGTTGTTAGATCGGTTACTGCTGCTACAACGGCACGTTATCAATATTTGAGTTTGAACGTTGTGTTATAGACGGCGCACGAGCGATGGGACACAGCATCTCCGAGGCAGTGATGAACTGGGGATCTTCCCTTACGACCATTTCACGAGTCTACCGTGACCAGCAGGAATCCGGTAATACATCAAATCTACGACATCGCTGCGCCGGGAATAAGATCCTGCAAGAACGGGACCAACGACGACTGGAGAGAATTGTTCACCGCGACAGAAGTCCAGATTTCAATGCTGGACCATCAACAAATGTCAGCGTGCGAACCATTCAACCAAACATCATTGATATGGGCTTTCGGAGCCGAAGGCCCACTCGAGTACCCTTGAAGACTGCACGATACAAAGCTTTACGCCTCGCCTGGGCCTGTCAACACCGACACTGGACAGTTGATGACTGGAAACATGTTACCAGGTCGGAAGATTTTGGTTTAAAATTGTATCAAACGGATGGATGTATACCGGTATGGAGACAACCTCACGAATCCATGGACCCTGCATGTCAGCAGGGGGCTGTTCAAGCTGGTGGAGGCTCTGTAATGGTGTGGGGCGTGTGCAGTTGGAGTGATATTGGAGTGAACGATTCGGATACGATTCGGACAGGTGACACGTGCGTAAGCATCCTGTCTGGTCACCTGCATAAATTCACATCCACTGTGCACTCGGACGGATTTGGGAAATTCCAGCAGGACAATGCGACACCCCACACACCCAGAATTGCTACAGAGTGGCTCCAGGCACACTCTTCTGAGTTTAAACACTTCCGCTGGCCACTAAACTCCCCAGATTTGAACATTATTGAGCATATTTGGGAAGCCTTGCAACGTCCTGTTCAGAAGATATCTCCGTTCCCTCCAGCACTACTTCAGACATTAGTCGATTCCATGCCACGTCGTGTTACGGCACTTCTGCATGCTCGCGTGGGCCCTATACGATATTATGCAGGTGAACCAGTTCCTTTGGTTCTTCCGTGTACATCCATACATTGCAAACCACTGCGGAGTCATACCACAATACACGTTTTTTCCCGTTCCATTGGGCATGGCCGCCGGAGAATGGTTACTTAAATAGCATTGGCCCCGCTGTGCTCGGTGCAATCTTGCCTTCGCGGTCCGTGCGGGGGAGGTGCTTTTTGAAGCAACAGAGTATCTCTAATTTCTTCCGTTAATACTGATTCTTGAAACTGAGTAAATGTAACTTCGCGAAACTGTTGGCGTCCATCTTCGCGCGTCATCCAGTTCAGTTTTGCAGTCTCTCAGCGAAGCTCTCCGGTGGGTCAGACAAACTGCTCTCCTTTGTGTACATACAGAGGGTGGACGAAAATATGGAAACAACAAAAAAAAAATAACACGTTACCATGCGTAATACGGTGATGGAAAACTTTTGGCATTGAAAACAGCTTCCAGTCTTATCGAAATTAACAAATACAGCGCCTGTATGGTTTTCAGTGGAAAGTTGTACCATTTTTCCTGCAAAATAGCGGCAAGTACAGGTAATGATGACGGAGGTGGATAGCGATTACACGGCATTCTCTGCAAAGTAGATCACAAAGGCTCAATAATGCTGTGACCTGATGACTGTGGTGCCCAGGGGAGATGCGACAAATCAGTCTCGTGCTCACAAAACCATTCCTGGACGATGCGAAATATGTGAACAGGGGCCCTGTCGTCCTGGAACACAGCATCATCATTGTATAATGGAATGGACCTGGTCAATCAAAATCGTCACAGAATCATTGACAGTAATGTGGCCTTGCGAAGTAACCATGGCGCTCATGGAATACCACAATAAGGTTGCGCAAATCACCGAGCCCCCGCCGTACTCTTGAGACGGAAACCCGACCAGAAGTTGGAAACAGCTAGAAACAAAACTCATACGACCAAATCACGTCCTTTCATTGCTCCATAGTACTTGTTTTATGGCTTCTGCTCCACGTTTTCTTGTTATGGGCGTTTGCATCACTGGTGAGTGGTTTTGGAATTTCAGCTCACCCTGCAATTGCCTGCTGACGGAGCTTCCTTCGTGTTGTTTTAGTGCTGACAGAGTGGCTTTTGCAGCTATCGTCCTCTTATTTTTCGTCATAATTCTCTTCTATGACAGACCGCAACGATCACTCGACACGCACTTCCGTCCGCATTGTGACTTAACGAACGTTCTTCCGCTTCACCCGTATGCGGTGTAAATCTTCGATACGATGCCTCTTGAAACATCAAACACTACGGTTACCTACATTTCGGAAGCACCCACCATGAAAGCACCAACAGTTTGCTCACATCCGAATGCACTGGGCTCCGAAATAATGAACTCACAACCACACAGATTATCGTTCTGATCACAACTTACAATTGCAACATATTGAGAAAACTGCACACGTGCCGTTTGTTGTCAAACATCACAGCGCAACGTGAAGGCTTGGGTGACACCTGTATTTATTTTCAAACCTGCATTTCTCGCGGTGTTTCATATTTTTGCTCAATTCAAATGTGTGTGAAATCTTATTGGACTTAACTGCTAAGGTCATCAGTCCCTAAGCTTCCACACTACTGAACCTAAATTATCCTAAGGGCAAACACACACACCCATGCCCGAGGGAGGACTCGAACCTCCACCGGGACCAGCCGCACAGTCCATGACTGCTGCGCCCTAGACCGCTCGGCTAATCCCGCGCGGCTTTGCTCAATTCCTGTACATTAATTCAACATTCTCTTGTAATACCGTTTGGTATGAGGTCCACCCTCTCGAGTCATATTGCAGAGTGTGTTGCACGAGTGTTTTGTAATCAGTCTTCTTTGCACACTGATCCCAGTTTCTCAGTACCCTACTAAATGAAACGACGCCTGCCGCGGCGTTTACCTACGACTGAGACTTTGTGATCGTCCCATGACATATCCCTGCAAATTGCTACAAATATCAAACACAATCGTTACTCACTGTTAGTTCCGCGGAGCTGCGACAGCCCCGCTACACCCTTCAGTCCCTTGTGACCCCAGTGACGGCGTTACGCAATGCAGTTGCACCACTCTCTGTAAAGGAACTGTTAATTTGCGGACTGCATCAACTCTCTGCAGTGGAGTATTAATGAAACAGTTTTTCATACAGGTTGACGACCCACGAAGCAGATGAGTCACATCTCTGACGTCTAACCATCGCCCTGTAACAATACGGCTGTACTGTACTCCGACGAACTCTGTTTTCGGCCACTGGACTACGGTATGTTCCCGTTTAACAGCAAACTGATTCCTTACAAACCTCCTCTGCAATCTTGAAAAGACGAAATCTTATTACAAACGCTCAAAAATATAAAGGTCGCCAACTCTGATCAAAATCAAACACTTCAGTTTTCACGCAACCATCTCCTCCCGTGTTATGCTGACATCTGTTAACGTGGTAATGATTTAAAATCGAAAATAGTTCCAATTAATAAAAATTATTAAACGAATACAGTACAGCAAGCTTTTGTCATTTAAGGTGTCTTCTGAATCATTTAAGAGCTGTAAAACATTGCCTTGTAAACGTATTTAGTAAAAATATCATAACCACTAAAACAATAAATTTTCGCATTAACATTTTCTTTCACGAAGATGAACATATAATGCTCATTATGCATAATAAAACTGCAACCTTCAAAAGGGGTACATATTGCTTAGATTTTATTTTACAGAACACGAACGGTACTAAGAAAGCGGCGTACAGTACCGACTACCGTTACAGAAAGTTCATAAACGCGCTGCACGTCTGTGACTAATGTGCACAGAGCTTCGTGAAAGAAAACCCTGTATGAGGCCTCGTGCAGTATTCTCCAGAGGCGCAGAACAATGGGAGACATTAGCAAATGCGCGACAAAGTGTGTCGTAGACGACAAAGTGTGGCGTAGATTAAAACACTGTTCTGCCGGGGTTGCAAGTTGTATAAACAGAAAAGAAATGAAGACACATTCGACAACAGACACGTACCTCTACCGCAGAAACACATCAACTCGCCAGGAATAGAAACAAATATAACTATTTTTCATCAATATTCGAACTTCGCAATCGATGACATTGTGCCCTTAAGTGTGGATCCCAAAGATATCCGCCGCTATGTGTGGCAGAATGATCAAGTTCTTATACAGATCATTACATTTCCCTGTTTGGACACTACTGCCCTATTTTCGATGCACAAGTCCATACGTACACGAAATTAATTCTGCGATCCAGCTAACAGTGATTGCAAAAATTAATCAACGCCTACTCCCCCCCTGCCCCCTGCCCCCTCCCCCCCAAAAAACACAGCATTTGATTACTCTTCAATTATAGCCTGATTGAAATTTCTAGGAGCATCAAGAGAACGTGTACGTCGCATCCGTTTCGCACATTTGAGAAATTCGAGTTCTAAGTTCGTTCATAATGTTTTGCGATGCCATTTAGCAAATTTTCTTCTATTTCACAAAAAAATACTCTGATATGAGTGTCTTATTTTGTGCAATCTAACATTGCGAATTAAATTTTGGTTAACATGTATTTTGCCGTGTAATTTCGCAATCCCTCCGTATGAACGGGGGATAGTTTACATTTGCATCACAATTTGGTGTACTTTTACGCAGACTTACCAGCATTATACCAATACCTCATCTTACTATTACCAATAATTTTGGCCTTTAATGTACTAAAAAGTTAACTACTGTCATACATCTTAAAAAATCCACTGAATGAAAATGTGACAGAATTAATAAAGTATTTGTTTGTAACAATTAGATCAAATTTGCAGGAATATTTATGGATCAGTTACTTAGGCAGGTCTGCAAAACATACTACGCATAGGGTTTAGGTAAAGTTTTTACACTGCTATACAGCCCTAGAGATATTCCATACAGTCTTCGAGCGAGCAAGTAACAGCCCGCATCTCGTGGCCGTGCGGTAGCGTTCTCGCTTCCCACGCCCGGTTTCCCGGGTTCGATTCCCGGCGGGGTCAGGGATTTTCTCTGCCTCGTGATGGCTGGGTGTTGTGTGCTGTCCTTAGATTAGTTAGGTTTAAGTAGTTCTAAGTTCTAGGGGACTTATGACCACAGCAGTTGAGTCCCATAGTGCTCAGAGCCATTTGAACCATTTTTTGAGCAAGTAAAAAAAAAAAATAACAGAATTTCAAGGTGTTGAAAAGTAACTGAAAAATAAGACATTTCCTATACTTATCGCGTTAAGGTTTCGTCTTTCCTTCAAGAGTTTGCTTTGTACCTAAAATTTACAACGAAGAGCGTTCAATACGTAAGACAACAGGTTTATTTCTTTACCAATTCCGGCTGAAAAAAATGCGGAATTTGTTGTGAGACATCGTGGAATGTATCCCGTTTCAGCCTCTATAATTTGATGATGTTCCGGTAGGTGTCGTCGCTCTACGTAGCCTGGGTACACAGTAAAAATAGTTACATTCAGGAATCTTTGAAAGCGGTTATAAAGCAGAAAGAAGGAAGATTAGTGTTTAACGTAGTGTCGACAACCAGACCATTAGAGACGAGGAGCAAGCTCAGATTAGACAAGGATGAGGAAGGAAATCGGCTGTGCCCTTTCAAAGGGACTATCTGAGCATTTGCCTTAGGGGATTTAGGGAAAATCATGGAAGTCTGAAATGCGAATGGTTGGACGGGGATTTGAACCGTTGTCGTTCTTAATGCGAGTCCATTGTGGTAATCACTGCACCATCCCGAAGTTATGAGTTCGAATATCATTTCTATTTTCGAGGAAATTTAAGTTGTGACCGAATATTTAGACACTATAGGGTTAAACTCAAATATATTATTTAATAATATATTGTCTTCTATATTGCTTATGAAATTATGTGTTACAGTTTATATTTATTAAAAGAAAGCGTTTTTAATTTACTGAAAACACATTAAAAATATAGAGGAAAATAAAACACTTTCTACTGCGTGTAGTAAAGTGACTGACTATTAATGACAGTCACTGTAGATGAAGAATTAGATGTCAGTGCTAGTGACCAGAGTGAAAGCCACTTATCTTCCCGATGATCGCCTATTTCCAGGAGCCTCTTTTGATAGGTTCCTTCATTCTTTACCTTTATCACAAACATTGTCGTAACATGCACAGGAAGCTTGTTTCAGCAATCATGCATAAGTATACTCTTGTAACAATGGATGACCGTTTTGAAAATAAAACTGTGTAGCTCTATATTGATATTCAAATTTAGCACAAGTTTGTCTTTGTTTGTGTAGAGAATACAGTCTTGCAAAACTGGATGAATCTTTCAGAAACATCCCGTATAGATTTTTTTAAAAAAATGTAACATGTTGGTGAATAGGAGCCGTGCAGTTTACCAGCGCCGAGAGGCTCCGTGGTACCTTTGCGCCCATTTACTCGCACATGTTCATAAAAACACGCAACGAAGCGGGAGCTAAAGCGAACGCGAGAAGTGGTGCTTGGTTATTCTTAAGCAAGAACCCAGTTTGTTGTCCTCGACGTCGAGTGTTCACCGGAGGCAAGGGTATCATCAGGAGTACCACAGGGAAGTGTGATAGGACCGCTGTTATTTCGTATACAAGTAAATGATCTCGCGGACAGAATACAGAATAAGCAACAGCCTACGGCTGTTTGCTGATGATGCTGTGGAGTACGGGGACGAGTCGTCGTTCTACATCTACATCTACATGGATACTCTGCAAATCACATTTAAGTGCCTGGCAGAGGGTTCATCGAACCACCTTCACTGTTCTCTATTATAATTCCAATCTTGTACAGCGCGCGGAAAGAACGAACACCTACATCTTTCCGTACGAACTCTGATTTCCCTTATTTTATCGTGGTGATAGTTCGTCCCTATCTACGTAGGTGTCAACAAAATATTTTCGCATTCGGAGGAGAAAGTTGGTGATTGGAATTTCGTGAGTAGACTCCGTCGCAACGAAAAACCCTTTTCTTTTTAATGATTTCCAGCCCAAATCCTGTATCATTTCTTTGACACTCTCTCCCATATTTCGCGATAATACAAAACGTGCTGCCTTTCTGTGGACTTTGTCGATGTACTCCGTCAGTCCTATCTGGTAAGGATCCCACACCTCGCAGCAGTGTTCTAAAAGAGGACAGACAAGCGTAGTGTAGGCAGTTTACTTAGTAGATCTGTTACATTTTCCAAGTGTCCTGCCAATAAAACGCAGTCTTTGGTTAGCTTTCCCCACAACATTTTCTATGTGGTCCTTCTAATTTAAGTTGTTCGTAATTGTAATAGTGGTGGCCGAGCGGTTCTAGGCGCTTCAGTCTGGAACCGCGCGACCGCTACGGTCGCAGGTTCGAATCCTGTCTCAGGTATGGATGTGTGTGTTGTCCTTAGGTTAGTTAGGTTTAAGTAGGTCTAAGTTCTAGGGGACTGATGACCTCAGATGTTAAGTCCCATAGTGCTCAGACCCGTTTGATCCAATTGTAATACCTAGGTATTTAGTTGAATTTACGGCTTTTAGATTAGACTGATTTATCGTGTAACCGAAGTTTAACGAATTCCTTTTAGCACTCAAGCGGATGACCTCATACTTTTCGTTATTTAGGGTCAGCTGCCAATTTTCGCACCATTCAGATATCTTTTCTAAATCGTTTTTCAGTTTGTTTTGATCTTCTGATGACTTTATTAGTCGACAAACGACAGCATCATCTGCAAATAACCTAAGACGGCTGCTCAGATTGTCTCCTAAATCCTTTATATAGATAAGGGACAGGAAAGAGGTTATAACACTACCTTGGGGAACGCCAGAAATCACTTCTATTTTACTCTATGAATTTCCGTCATTTACTACGAACTGTGACCTCTCTGACAGGAAATCACAAATCCAGTCACATAACTGAGACGATAGTCCATAAGCATGCGAAGTCACTACAAGCCGCTTGTGTTGTACAGTGTCAAAAGTCTTCCGGAAATCCAGAAATACGGAATCGATCTGAAATCCATTGTCAATAGCACTCAGCACTTCATGTGAATAAAGAGCTAGTTGTGTTTCCAGGAACAAAGTTTTCTAAATCGATGTTGACTGTGTGTCAATAGACAGTTTTCTTCGAGGCAATTCATAATGTTCGAACACAATATATGTTCCAAAATCCTGCTGCATATCGACGTTAACGATATGAGCCTGTAATTTAGTGGATTACTCCTACTACCTTTCTTGAATATTGGTGTGACCTGTGCAACTTTCCAGTCTTTGGATACAGATCTTTCGCCGAGCGAACGGTTGTATATGATAGTTAAGTATGAAGCTAATGCATCAGCATACTCCGAAAGGAACCTAATTGGTATACGGTCTGGACCAAAAGACTTGCTTTTATTAAGTGATTTAATTGCTTCACTACTCATGACTTAGACAAAATTTCTAGTTGGAGTGATGAATTACAGCTAGCTCTAAATGTAGAAAAATGTAAGCTGTTGCAGATGAGTAGAAATATAGCATTAGTAGTGTGCTGTCTGACACAACCAAGTCGATTAAACATCTAGGCGTAACGCAGCAGTGCAATATGAAGTGGAATGGGCATGTAAGGATTGTGTAGTAGGAAGGCGAATGGTCGATTTCGGTTTGTTGAGAGAATTTTAGGAAAGTGCGGTTCATCTATAAAGAACAACGCATATAGGACACTACAGTGACCCACTGTTGACTGAAGAAGGACATCGAAGCAGTACAGAAGCAGCCTGATACATGTGTTACCGATAGGTTCGATCGACACGCAAGTGCTACGGATATACTTCGGAAACTCAACTGGGAATCACTGGAGGGGGGTAACGTTCCTTTCGAGGAGCAACACTGAGAAAATTTAAAGTACCGTCATTTGAGGCTGACCGCAGAATGATTCCACTTCCACCAATGTACATTTCGCGTAAGGTCTACGAAGGTAAGATCGGAGACAGAGAGATTAGGGCTCGTATTGAGGTATACAGACATTCGTTTTTCCCTCTCTCCATTCGCGAGTGGACCAGGAAAGGAAATGACTAGTAGTAACAGAGTACCCTCCGCCACGTACCATACAGCCGCTTGCCAAATATGTATGTAGATGTAGATATATCGGTAGATGTAGACCTGGTGCTAAAAGGAAACCAGTAATTCTTACCTTGCCTGCGGTCGCTGCCTGAAATGCCACGGCGGTGATTAACAGACAAAAAAGAAAGCGTTCATTATGAGTGAAAAAAATGGACAAGTAGGCCGACAGAGGAGAAACTAACTTCTTTTAGAGGACGAATACTCGTTACTTGTGCAACGGAAAATAACTTGTGCAACGGAAAATAACGAAGAAGAACACTGTGATGGCAAAAGCAATTACTTCTCCGGGAGGTTATCGGGTACTCTAAGATTCCATACCACTGGCTAATCGAGTCTGCCATAAAACTATACTTTGGGTACGTAAACATTCTCAGCGACAGCACCACTTCTTTTCGAGGTCACGAAGACGTGTCTCTCGCGGCAGTACTCTAAACGGAGGCTTTTAGTTTCTCTCTGCTTCCATCCGCTGTCATCTGTGTCCTACACTATTTCAACGTGATAATGCTGTAGCACGTTTGTTCCTTTGTGATAATATTTATTTCTGATGTCAAAAAGACGCGACATCATTTCATATTGTCAATTAAAACACTGAAGGCTTCTTTGCAAAATGCTGTAGTATTGTATCTTCTTTGCTCATCAAACCGCTTTACCAACGTGCCACGTGAGCTGTGAGGTGTGCAACTGCAGACATCTCCACCGCTTGAAGGCTAATGTTCAAGCAAAAACTTCGGTTTCCATCGGTACCATTCGTGTAACATGGTACGCGCTTTAACGCTCAGAAGAAACCACATGGAAAGAGGATTTCAGTATTTGTTTTATTTTTATGATATGTGAAGTTCGGAACTCATATCAACATGTAACTCTCAAAAATACTCTAGAAAATCGATTCTGAAGATTTCCGAACGTATTTAATTCGCTAAAGCTAGAACATCTTTTCGACTGGCCTTCTAGCTGTTGTAGAATGTTCGCCTGCAATGTGGGCGACCGGGAATCGATTCCTATCCGATGTAAATGTTTAAACACAGACACGTGTTCTATAAGCATTTGTGTGAAGTGTAAAATACGTAAATACGAAAAAAACCGGTAGCGCTCGAGACTGGTAGTGGCTGATTTGAGTATTCTTTTGGTCATTATTTTTTCGTGTTTTTCCCATTCACTTCGAAAAGCTAACGTAATTTAAATGTAACGTAAATAACACAAAACACGTAAATGTAATTTTTTTTATAAAAAGTGCGCGTCTTAAAATCACACAAAACGTTCCAGTTTTCATTGGAAATATGTATGTACTTGTACCGGGACATCATCCTCTAGCATCACTTTTCCTCAACAGTAGTTGCCGATACAGTATTATTTTTCGACTTTTGGACGGGTTAATATTATCTCAGTTACTTTTCTGAAAACTTTCATATAATTTTATTCATAGTATGTTATATTTGAAGCTAAAATTTATGAAAAGGAATTACTTTATAAAATATTTTAGTTTCGATGATATAATCATTAAAAAAACCATCTGAAATTACGGATTGTTTGCACACTTAAAATTTATATTATTAATTATGCAATCCCGTACTGTTTACTATGTTTATTTCTGGGTTCATTTATGAAATAATAATCGAAATTAATAATGTAATGAAAACTAGTAGGAACTCATTTGTTAAGAAAAATTGTAAGCCCTTTGGAATATTGTTATCTCCGCAGACTGTGAGAGTCTTAAGGTTGTCTCTGAAGTGATCGGACGTATTTTTGTATAATAGGTGCGAAAAATGTAATTTCCGCCCTGTTAATGTGAAAAATAAAATACTAAATGATGTAATAAAATGTGAGAAAATCAGTGGAAAATATACGCACGTAAAACAAATCTGCAACAGCAATCTTCCAATTTATTTAGTTCAAACCAACCGGGAGGACCAGATGTTAGATTCTCAGCTTCAAGAATCTGACACCTAGACAAGAAAAACTGGAGCCGTCTCAGCATGAAAGCTAAGTGAACATGAAAGTTTACTGTAATCTTCGCTCCTCTCAAAGCTTCATGAAAGACTCTGGTTATTAATTACTTGGACTGGGCATTGTTTAATGTGGACAATAGATGGAAGATGGAAGGAGGGGGAGATTACATACTTAATTACCGATCATGTATAAAAGATGGTTTGACTTAAAAAATATATATATTTTTTTCATGTTATGCTTTTTACGCTTCACGAAAAACGCTCGTGGAACATGGATCCTCGTTAAAAATTTGCATCAGACCGTTGTCGAATCCCAGTCACTCATGTAGCAGAAGAGCGGTAAGCGTTCTATCGTAGAGCAAAGAGGCCCGTCGAGTATTTTGCCTAGCTTTAACATGATTAAAGATGTTCGGAAAACCACGAAGTCAATTTTCTCGAGAATGTTTGAGAGTTGCTCCAACTGCTTCGGCTGACAGATATTTGTGTTCGGATTTTTTTTCTTTATGTCATTTCATTCCCCTCGCCCCATACGGAAGGAAGGAGAGCTGTCAGCGGATATGTCACCGCACTATGAGAGCAAAAAGTTTAAAACGTTTTGTAAAATTGGGCATAGCAGTTGACTAAATGAATGTTTGACATAATAAAAATGCATAATTTCAGTTCCATAATTTAAAATATAAACGCGTATGATGGGGATGCAGCAGTTGGGGTAGTGCTTAAGGCGATGTCTGTGCGGGCGGATGGCTAGAGGAGGAGTTCGGGAGAATGAAGAGGGATGTCATTCCGACGAGTTCCGAATTTCAAGTACTATAAATATAAAAAAAAAATTATAAAGACCTATTGCCGTGTGGTCTCATCGTCAGATATAGACTTTTCCTTCAGTTTCGTGCAACATTTAGCAACGGGGTGGTGGTAAGTCACCAATGGGTGGATGGATGTAATCCTTTGAGCAACAGTGGTTTTGCCTGGAAACACGATTTTATCAATTTTTTTGAGTACCAGTATGTGTTTCGCCCGAAACTACGGATGCTGTTGGAAGACAGAAACATCTAGTGGTAACTCTGAATTTGTACTATTGCTTCTATGAGTGGTTTCGACAGGAAACCTCTACAGCAGTATGTTGTTTTGATATAAATTTATTACATTTAGGCCCATTTTGCTTGCTTTTAGGACCACAATTTGTTTTAGGCAATACGAGTTAATGGAAGTTTCGAATTTTGAGTGTGTGCCTAGGAAATATGCGAAATAGCTTTCAAGTACTCTTATGAAATGTTGGGTGGATGAAAATGGTGTGTCCCAGTTGTTCCACAGTGAAATCACCTCGTTAAGACAATTGACTGTTTATTATTTGGTAATTTTTCTTGTATTCGTTGCTTACTATGATTATAAAGATCAGTTTTGTGAAATATTTTAAAATTAAACTTTTTTATGTGAAATATATTCCCAGTTGCGAATACGAACAACCATTAGCTGTGTAAGGGAATGACGACAGTGAAAATGCGTGCCGGACCAGGACTCGGACCCTGATTTCTCGCTTTACGCCAGCAGTCGCCTTAAGCGGGTATTACACGACGACCCGCTGCGAACGGTACTAGTCTAGCGTGACAGCCATCTAGCGGTAGAACAGGTGAAGCTACGAAAATTAGCAGACATTATCCGTGCGCCAGAATAGAGCAGTTCTACACTGCCGTCACCGGCCGCTGTGGCCGAGTGGTTCTAGGCGCTTCAGTCCAGAATCGCGCTGCTGCCTACGGTCGCAGGTTCGAATCCTGCCTCGGGCATGGATGTGTGTGATGTCTTTAGGTTAGTTAGGTTTAAGTAGTTCTAAGTCTAGGGGACTGATGACCTCGGATGTTAAGTCCCATAGTGCTCAGGGCCATTTGAACCATTTTGGAACCCCCCATCCCTGAAAAGTATTTTTTCTTTGTTTTTTGTTTTTTACACTGCCGTCAATCAGAACATGCGCACTAGGCAGCGATAAATCGCGCATGTGCAGAAGGGGCCACCGCAGTATTTTCTACTTGTTATTTGCTTACTGCTTGGTGGCTAGTAGCTAATTTCAGATTTTCGTGTTGAGGATTTTTTGTGTTTTTTTCAGTAAGTAGGTTTCCATAAATGCAGAAAAAAATCTTTATTTTTTTATTTTTTATTTTTGGAAGTAGACTTTCTTTTATACTAGTTGTTCGTGAAAGCATTTTTTCTATTGATTACTTCGTATTATAGAAATGAAATGGAGCAAAGAGGCGTTAAGCGTCTTAATTCAGGCATACAGCGAGGAAAGGTGTACGTGTGACTCACTGTATCATAATACGATACGTCGGCAATCGTTTCTTTCTGACTAACATGCATATAACGCCACACGGTTATTTTCGATTTGTTAGTAATGCCTTAGCTTACGAAAGTTCATGTTTGCTTTAATTGGATTTCTTGTTTATTTCAAAGAGAAACTGGCAGTGATAGGCGACAAAGTTTGTGCAGTTCGCCCAGTGCGATAGAAGAGGACTGAAAAACTCTGAGTAGCATTTGGAAATATAACATTAGTACACCTTTAAGTAGTGGTCCTTTCAAGTGCTACAAATTGCAGTGCATACATCCACAACAACTTTTGAAATGGTGGGCTGTTCTACACTGTGGCTAAGGGCCAGGCTCTTAAAAGATTCCCTATTCGCCAGGAAACGTAATGTTACAACAGCCTGCAACATAACAGGGCGTTTACAGATATTATATCAGTGGTCTAGGTTGGAATGATCACAAAACGTATAAACATGATTTAATTCTTACTTTCGAGGTGAGATAGTCTCCCCCATGACTCTTGGTAATTCCATCTTCTATGATAAACAGCAGCTTCTCGAAAAGGCCATGTCCAGCCTCACGAAGTTCGGTAATTCTTGCGGATCTTCGGGCCTCAGTTTTTTCATAAGCAGTGAATATAAATCCCCTGCCTTCGTTCCTTATTTTCAGCCAGGATCGAACTGAACAACATCTGTCTTTTCGTTTTCGTCGTCGTCGTCGTTGTGCTGTAATCCGAAGATTTAGTGCTACTGCTATAGAAATAGCTCCAAAACAAGTGGGTCCTCAATGTGCAAACTGCTGTATAAATTTAAATTTATATATGCACTGTGCGATCAAAAGTATCCGGACACCCCCAAAACACATACGTTTTCCATATTAGGTGCATTGTGCTGCCACCAACTGCCAGGTACTCCATATCAGCCGCCCCAGTAGTCTTTAGATATCGTGAGAGAGCAGAATGGGGCGCTCCGCGGAACTCACCGTCTTCGAACGTGGTCGAGTGATTGGGTGTCACTTGTGTCATACGTTTCCACGCGAGATTTCCACACTCCTAAACATCCCCAGGCCACTCTTTCCGATGTGATAGTTAAGTGGAAACGTGCAGGGACACGTACAGCACAAAAGCGTAAAGGCCAATCTCGTCTGTTGACTGACAGAGACCGCCGACAGTTAAAGAGGGTCGTGATGTGTAATAGGCAGGCATCTATCCAGACCATCATACAGGAATTCAGGATCCACAGGAAGTACTATGACAGTTAGGCGGGAGGTGAGAAAACTTGGATTTCAAGGTCGAGCGGCTGCTCATAAGCCACACATCACGCCGGTAAATGCCAAACGACGCATCGCTTGGTGTAAGGAGTGTAAACATTGGACGATTGAACAGTGGAAAAACTTTGTGTGGAGTGACGAATCACGGTACACAATGTGGCGATCAGATGGCAGGGTATGGGTATGGCGAACGGCCAGTGAACGTCATCTGCCAGCGTGTGTAGTGCCAAATTCGGAGGCGCTGGTGTTGTGGTGTGGTCGTGTTTTTCATGGAGGGGGGGGGGGGGGGGCTTGCACCCCTTGTTATTTTGCGTGGCACTGCCACAGCACAGGCCTGTATTGATGTTTTAAGCACCTTCTTGCTTTCCACTGTTGAAGAGCAATTCGGGGATGGCGATTGCATCTTTCAACACGATCGAGCACATTTTCATAATGCTTGGCGTGTGGCGGAGTGGTTATACGACAATAACATCCCTGTAATGGACTGGCCTGTGCAGAGTCCTGACCTGAATCCTACAGAACACTTTTGCGATGTTTTGGAAAGCCGACATCGTGCCAGGCTTCAGCGACCGACATCGATACCTCTCCTCAGTGCAGCATTCCGAGAAGAATGGGATACCAACCTTCAAGAAACCTTCCAGCACCTGATTAAACGTATGCCTGCGGGAGCGGAAGCTGTCATCAAGGCTAAAGGTGGGCCAACACAGTATTGAATTCCAGCATTAGCGATGGAGGGCGCCACGAACTTGTAAGTCATTTTCAGCCAGGTGTCCGGATAGTTTTGATCACATAGTGAACTTATACTTGTGTAACCAAGTGTCGTAATATCAAAGTAACTGTCGAGTCTGTAATTCAGAACAATATTAACCTACGTAAGAGAATAACAATCACTTAATAAAAAATGATAAAAACAATTTCTTATTAAATAGGAACCTTGAGCTCACATAAATATTTGAACGAATGACGTTACAACATGTCACACGGCGCCCCTTGTGTTTCGCGCGGTTGAACGAACGACTTTACAACAGATTAGACAGTTCTATCAGCGTCTCGTGCGTTATCACCGTCTACTGCGCAAGTGCGCCAGGTACACTGCTGGCCATTAAAATTGCTACACCAAGAAGAAATGCAGATGATAAACGGGTATTCATTGGACAAATATATTATACTAGAACTGACATGTGATTACATTTGCTTCCCGCGCCCGGGTTCCCGGGTTCGATTCCCGGCGGGGTTAGGGATTTTCCCGGTCTCGTGATGACTGAGTGTTGTGTGCTGTCCTTAGGTTAGTTAGGTTTAAGTAGTTCTAGGTTCTAGGGGACTGATGACCATAGATGTTAAGTCCCATAGTGCTCAGAGCCATTTGAATCATTTGATTACATTTTCACGCAATTTGGGTGCATAGATCCTGAGAAATCAGTGCCCAGAACAACCACCTCTGGCCGTAATAACGGCCTTGATACGCCTGGGCATTGAGTCAAACAGAGTTTGGATGGCGTGTACCGTTACAGCTGCCCATGCAGCTTCAACACGATACCACAGTTCATCAAGAGTAGTGACTGGCGTATTGTGACGAGCCAGTTGCTCGGCCACCATTGACCAGACGTTTTCAATTGGTGAGAGATCTGGAGAATGTGCTGGCCAGGGCAGCAGTCCAACATTTTCTGTATCCAGAAAGGCCCGTACAGGACCTGCAACATGCTGTCGTGCATTATCCTGCTCAAATGTAGGGTTTCGCAGGGAACGAATGAAGGGTAGAGCCTCGGGTCGTAATACATCTGAAATGTAACGTCCACTGTTTGAAGTGCCGTCAATGCGAACAAGAGGTGACCGAGACGTGTAACCAATGGCACCCCATACCATCATACCGGGTGATACGCCAGTATGGCGATGACGAATACACGCTTCCAAAGTGCGTTCACCGCGATATCGCCAAACACTGATGGGACAATCATGATGCTGCAAACAAAACCTGGATTCATCCGAAAAAATGACGTTTTGCCATTCGTGCACCCAGTTTCGTCGTTGAGTACACCATCGCAGGCGCTCCTGTCTGTGATGCAGCGTCAAGGGTAACCGCAGCCATGGTCTCCGAGCTGATAGTCCATGCTGCTGCAAACGTCGTCGAACTGTTCGTGCAGATGGTTGTTGTCTTTCAAACGTCCCCATCTGTTGACTCAGGGATCGAGACGTGGCTGCACGATCCGTTACAGCCATGCGGATAAGATGTCTGTCATATCGACTGCTAGTGACACGAGGCCGTTGGGATCCAGCATGGCGTTCCGTATTACCCTCCTGAACCCACCGATTCCATATTCTGCTAACAGTCAATGGATCTCGTCCAACGCGAGCAGCAGTGTCGCGATACGATCAACCGCAATCGCGATAGACTAAAATCCGACCTTTATCAAAGTCGGAAACGTGATGGTACGCATTTCTCCTCCTTACACGAGGCATCACAACAACGTTTCACCAAGCAACGCCGGTCAACTGCTGTTTGTGTATGAGAAATCGGTTGGAAACTTTCCTCACGTCAGCACGTTGTAGGTGTCGCCATCGGCGCCAACCTTGTGTGAATGCTCTGATTCAAAATGGCTCTGAGCACTATGGGACTTAACATCTATGGTCATCAGTCCCTTAGAACTTAGAACTACTTAAACCTAACTAACCTAAGGACAGCACACAACACCCAGCCATCACGAGGCAGAGAAAATCCCTGACCCCGCCGGGAATCGAACCCGGGAACCCGGGCGTGGGAAGCGAGAACGCTACCTCACGACCACGAGATGCGGGCTGAATGCTCTGAAAAGCTAATTATTTGCATATCACAGCATCTTCTTCCTGTTGGTTGAACTTCGCGTCTGTAGCACGTCATCTTCGTGGTGTAGCAATTTTAATGGCCAGTAGTGTATATCCCACGTGGATGGTGTAATAGGTCTACGTGAAGCAGCCGATAGTTACAGATATGCATGCTTGGGGCGATGGTGCACAGGTGTACGGTTTAGGGGTATTAACCGCTTTGGGTTAGCGGTTAAGATGAGTGCTCGCTTAAAGCGGGAAGTTCTGCTTCGAGTCCCAGTCCGGCACAGATTTTCATTGTCGTCTTTCCCTTACATAGTTGATGATTGTTCATATTCGCAACTGCGAATACATTTCGTGTATTTCGTAACGGCTATAGTTGCTGCAGTGGCTGTTCCTTCGGACGTGCTTGCATGTCCGAAGGTACATCGCAATATTCTTCTTAACAATACAGGCACTGCAATATCGAAATTTTTTTAAATGTTATTGGAACTTATACGGTTAAGTGGGACTGAGTAGGCGCGGCTTTACGGAGCGATGCGAGAGGTGGACGTTACCACGGTCGGGCCGCTGCCAGGCGTCCAGTGTGGCGACGTAGAGCAGTGACATGGCCGCCGCCGCCGCCACGCAGCACAGGAAGATGCAGCGCGAGCGCGCCCTGCGACCCTCCATAGGCCGCCTTTGCTTCAGACGCTGCTGCTGCTGCGACCCGCGACCAACACTGCCCACAGCAGGTGCCCAGTTTACGGCCGCGTCCACCTGCGGCGCTGGCGTCGCGGAACACCTGTGGCGCGGGCAGCGTCGGCAGCCGGTGGCAGGGGCGGGGCGTCGATCACTGCCTCACTTGACACCTGCAAAAAGAAGCATGCAACCACTATTAGGGCAGTGTAGAGACGGGCAAAAACAACTACAACGAATCGAGAACTTTCTCCAGTGGGTAGCTAGCCACCGTGCTGCTAAAATGAAGGCTGAAATCCTGCTGGATTGGGAACGAATGTTCTCCGAAAGATTAGTCGCAGTTTTTTCCTTGTCAAGCATCCAGTGCGAGTGCAGTCAGTCTCCGTTGCTTCCGACTTACTTTGCTAGTAAAAGTTTTGTCAGTACAACGAATAACCAGTTCAGAGTTGCAAACTTTACTCTTTTTTATTATTATTCACCCGATGACTAGTTTCGGGCTCGAGGCCCACCTTCAAATCATCGTAACATAATTAAAAATGGTATTTCCGAAGATGAGAAAACCGTGTCAAAAATGTGCAACGAACAGTTTTGACTATGTTACGATGATCTGAAAATGGGTCTCAGGCCGAAATTAGTCATCGCGCGAATAAAAAAAAAAGTGAAATTTACAACTTTGGACTGGTTTTTTCGTTGTATTGACTGACAGAAGTTGCTGAACCCCAAGCAGTGCAACATGCTGGAAATTCGTAAAAGTACTGTCGCCATTTCTTAACACCGTCAATTCGAGAGACAGGCGATCTGTTACGTTAAAAGGTGTGGATAAAAAATCCTATGTCAAGATCGCTAAAACTCCTTCATCGATTACTGGTTTCAGCTCATTGACGAGCCGCCTTCGCATCAATAAAAATTAATAATTAATTCAGTGTGTATCAGCCGCGAAGCATTACACATCGTCGTAATCTCGTTAGCTGAATCGCTCTTATGACTCCTGAAATTTTCCCGGCGTGTTTCTTTTTCCAGTAATGCTCAGGTTTGCAGCCGGATTCCATCAACGTTCTGCCACGATATTTCGGCCTAGAGACGTCCGGCCATCCTCAGGTGATTAGACGAAGTACTGAAGAGACCTGCCTTTTTTTTCCTTTATTGGATTTCGATTCCCCCCGAAGGGGGCGGGCTGGTAGCAGCTTAGTACGGCGCTCTTCAGCCTACAGAATTTTTAAAACATAAGAAGATAAGAAACAATAAAAACAGGCGATAAAACGGTGACGTAAAATGTAAAACGGCGGAAAATTGTCGAAAGTTAAAACATAAAACTAATGGTGGGCGATGATAATAAAATACACAGGTAGCAGATAAGGAAAAAGTAGACAGACAATTAATAAAACACGGAAACACGGCGACAGTCTGGATTCTGTTCGCAAGAGATATAAAAAAATCACACCCTGCGACAGCATGATGTCTGTTCGCAACACTTCAGAAAAGACACACAACACTTAACAATCATTAGGAACACTGCACTAAAAGGTTGGCACGAAGATGACACTCCACAGGCAAAGGCAGTTGGGAGGGGGACCTGGATAGAGGAAGGGGAAGAAAAAAGGGGGCGAAGAGAGGAAAAAACTAAAGGCGGGGGGGGGGGGGGAGACGACTCAGAAGGGGGCAGCAGGGTAGACGCGAGAGGGAATGGGGAAAGGCAGAGGAAGGAAAACACAAAAGGACTTGGGGGAGAGAAGGGAGGCAGAGAGAGGGTAGGTGGGGAAAAAACAGGTTGGGAGGGGGGAGGGGAAGAGGGAGCCCGGAAAAAGGACAAAGGAAAGGAGGTGGGGTGAGGATCAGAGTTGATAGGAGGGATAAATGGAGGGAGAGAGGGCATCATCCAGGAGGGGGAGTTGACAGAAGCCACCTTGGGAAAGGAGATGAAGGGTGTAGAGATGGAGGGTAGGGAGAACACAACAGTGAAGGTGTGGCAGAGGGCGGGGGTTGGAGGGGAGAGGAGCAACCAGGGTATGAGGGGGATCAAGGCGGTGGGAGGTGTAAAGTATGCGGTTATGTTCGAAGAATAGGAGCAGATGGGGGAAAGGAATCAGGTCATACAGGATCTGCGTGGGAGACGGGAGGGGTATACTGAAGGTGAAGTGGAGTGCATGGCGCTACAGGATCTGGAGGGACTTATAGAATTTGGGAGGGGGGGAGACGGATATCCAAGTGGGACTGGCATAACAGACGATGGGACGGATTAACGATTTTTAGGTGTGGAGGATGGTAGAGGGGTGCAACCCCCATGTCCGGCCAGAAAGGAGTTTGAAGAGTCGGAGGTGGTTGTGGGCTTTGAATTGGATGGAGATGAGGGATCCAGGTGAAGAGACCTGATGCAGTCATGGTATTTATAGCAAATTCCGCCCATGCGAACCGTTCTGGCGGTTTACGGCGCATGCGTTAGGTGACATGCGCGTGGCAGCTTAGTAGTGTGTGCTGCCCCCAGTGGTGAAGTAAGAACAGTCTAATCGCCGAGTATCGACTGAGCATGTCGATTCCGCTGTGACCGTGTGATTTTAATAATAGGATTCCAATTTTTATCCAGCTGAAAGCCGTTATCATGATTCATTAAATTGTCAGCAAGACATATTTTCATGGATTCTTTAATTAAAGAGTCCCAGAAGCTGGAAACCGGTGCTAAAATTTTGGTGTTATTTTATTCCATTGAATGTCCCATGGAAATGCAATGTTCTGCTACTGCTGATATTAAAGGTTGCCGCAGAGGGGTGTGTCTTTCGTGTTCTACACAGCGTTCCTGGACCGTTTGTGTCGTCTGACCTATATATATTCCGCGCCACACTCAAAGGGAATTTTATAAACACCTGCCTTCCTCAACTGTAAATGCTAGAGTTGTTCACTTTATTAATATTGTTGCTGCAAGTAAGATTAAGCGCACGGCAAGTATGGTGTTGGTTAGAGAACGAATCCGTTTTACACGTGAGTTAGAGGTGATTTCCAAGGATTTACTTTATTTACATCTGAAGATTCCGGCAAGATGCTCTTCCCTTAGGTGGGATTGGATTGATGATGTAACTTGGGCCTAGGCGGACTGGGCCCACGGGGATAGTACAAATAGACAAAGTACTAAGTTTAATCGTCTCGCAACACGTAACCGCAAGAAGCCTTTTCTGGACGATCCGTTGTGAATCTCACGGAGAAATGATGCGACGATGTCATTGCTTGCGAAAGGCTTAAACTTTGCTCCTACACCTTCTTCACCTCCTTTAATGGATGTCATCAGTTCTATTGAGGAGGCTTTTAGACTTGTTTCCGCGGATTCTGCAAACGAAATTCGACGGGAATCTTGTCGTACTTTGGTGAAATGTGCGCCGCAACCGAGCAACATCACTCCAGCAGAAAGAGCAGCTCTTCGCAACCTCCGTGAAGATATTGGTACGATCGTACTCCCTGCTGATAAGGGTAATGTACGGTCTTTCTGACAAGGGAATCCTATAACGAGAAGATATACAGTCAACTAAGTGATTCTATGTATCGCAAAATGGATAAGGACCCAACGAGCTGTATATCCAGAGAAACTGCTGTTCTTTTGAACGATAGTTCTTTACCCAAACAAAAACGGCGCTATACAAAACCGGCGCCGAAATAGCTTTGGGGCCCAAAGAGTCACAGACGACAGATGTGAACGACGTCTGCGGAGATATGTACCACCGAATAGATGTACAATTGTGGAGCAATTGACTCCATAGATGAACCAAAGGGGCTGCCAAGAGTGTATCCTCAGCGACTGTTCAGCAAAAGTTTCTCCGTATGTGCCTCCGCAGCGGGCGCCGTTTCATGCCTATATGCTGACTGTTGTTCATTGGCGGCGAAGCCTGGAAAGTGCACGCCAGTACTTCAACTGGACGTCCTCTGAGTGGCGACAACTCTTTTCAGATGAATCACGTTCCATCGGACAGAGCCCTTCCGTGTGTGCAGCCCCGCAACAGTCGACGTAAGGGTACAGGCCGGAGGAGGAAGTACACAGGATCAGCGACTTAGCTTATAAATTACAAGCCGCAGGCGTGCCAATAAGTTGTACCCTACTGGCCATTAAAATTGCTACACAAAGAAGAAATGCAGATGAGAAACGGGTATTCATTGGACAAATATATTATACTAGAACTGACATGTGATTACATTTTCACGTAATTTGGGTGCATAGATCCTGAGAAATCAGTACCCAGAACAACCACCTCTGCCCATAAAAACGGCCTTGATACGCCTGGGCATTGAGTCAAACAGAGCTTGCATAGCGTCTACAGGTACAGCTGCCCATGCAGCTTCAACACGATACCACAGTTTATTAAGAGTAGTGACTGGCGTATTGTGACGAGCCAGTTGCTAGGCCACCATTGACCAGACGTTTTCAATTGGTGAGAGATCTGGACAATGTACTGGCCAGGGCAGGAGTCGAATATTTTCTGTATCCAGAAAGGCCCGTACAGGACCTGCAACATGCGGTCGTGCATTATCCTGCTGAAATGTAGGGTTTCGCAGGGATCGAATAAACGGTAGAGCCTCGGGTCGTAATACATCTGAAATGTAACGTCCACTGTTCAAACCGCCGTCAATGCGAACAAGACGTGACCGCGACGTCGCCAAACACGGATACGACCATCATGATGCTGTGAACAGAACCTGGATTCATTCGAAAAAATGTGATGCAGCGTCAAGGGTAACCGCAGCCATGGTCTCAGAGCTGATAGTCCATGCTGCTGCAAACGTCGTCGAACTGTTCGTGCAGATGGTTGTTGTCTCGCAAACGTCCCCATCTGTTGACTCAGGGATCGAGACGTGGCTCCACGATCCGTTACAGCCGTGCGGATAAGATGCCTGTCATCTCGACTGCTAGTCATACGAGGCCGTTGGGATCCAGCACGGCGTTCCGTATTACTCTCCTTAACCCACCGATTCCATATTCTGCTAACAGTCATTGGATCTCGACCAATGCGAGCAGCAATGTCGCGATACGATAAACCGCAATCGCGATAGGCTACAATCCGACCTTTATCAAAGTCGGAAACGTGATGGTACGCATTTCTCCTCCTGACACGAGGCATCACAACAACGTTTCACCAGGCAACGCCGGTCATCTGCTGTTTGTGTATGAGAAATCTGTTGGAAACTCTCCTCATGTCAGCACGTTGTAGGTGTCGCCACCAGCGCCAACCTTGTGTGAATGCTCTGAAAAGCTAATCATTTGCATATCACAGCATCTTCTTCCTGTCGGTTAAATTTCGCGTCTGTAGCACGTCATCTTCGTTGTGTACCAATTTTAATGGCCAGTAGTGTATGTTCTATATAAAGAAGACTAACACTACCTTGCATGGTCGCAGTTCGACCTTTTGCGACTTGGCAATTACGAGTAAAAAGAAAAAAAAAGTTACTGTGGAAGAGTACCAGAGCCCGCATCTCGTGGTCGTGCGGTAGCGTTCTCGCTTTCCACGCCCGGGTTCCCGGGTTCGATTCCCGGCGGGGTCAGGGATTTTCTCTGCCTCGTGATGGCTGGGTGTTGTGTGCTGTCCTTAGGTTAGTTAGGTTTAAGTAGTTCTCAGTTCTAGGGGACTTATGACCACAGCAGTTGAGTCCCATAGTGCTCAGAGCCATTTGAACCATTTTTTTGAAGAGTACCAGAAATCAGATTACCGGTAAACATCAAAACCGGGGCACATACAGTAGACGGCATTCTTGTACCTTGAAGAAAAAAAAAGAAGGGAAGGAAACATTATGGACGAAGAGAGGAGGATGTAAGAGGGCGTGCTGAAAAGTAATGCCTCTGAATTTTTTATGTGAAAGCTCTTAAGGCGTTTTAAATAAAACAAACGTTATTAACATTCTACATCTTTATACTTTATGTCCAAACACTGATCGGAAAAATATCGCAAGACCAAGAATGACTTCCGCGACACAAACGAAAGTTGGTGGGCGTGTTTCTACGGCTGAAAGACGAAGTCTTTCCAAATTTTGCGCTAGTAGCTCCAATAAAAGGATGAAAATAAGGCGATAGCCTCTCTAACGACGCTGTCCCAGTATTTAGATGCCTGTGCCAAGGCCCTGGTATGTTGGTAGTCCATTTCGTGATTTTCAGACCCCTATTCATAGGGTGCATTGTTGCTGTCGCTGAGGTACTGTTTGTCCGAAAATCACGAAATGGACTACCAACATATTAGGGTCTTGGCACAGACATCTAAATACTGGGACAGCGTCGTTAGAGAGGCTATCGAAATTCGTACCAGGGACGGACTCGTCAACCGAGATTGCGGCTACAACCTCAGCAGGGCTTGGGAACCAGCACTGAGTCAGATTAAAAAGACTCTCAGCAAAGGAAACGAACGGGCGACTAGGGTGGATAAGGCGATTATACCTACGCCACCACAGACGCCTACGCCAGCTTGTCAGCGACCGCTGAAGCGCGGGTGTCGGACCGCGGAGAGAACGCCTCGCGAGGGGAGGGGATTTAATACGGCCGCCCGCCCTCAGGAGCTCAGTTCGTCAGCGTACTTGACGATAGCGAAATGTCTGATCGCCGAAATATTGTGCCCGTTGCACACTATGGACCGGCAGTACACCCGTGGACTGTTCGACCAACTCCAGTGTCATTCACAACAGATTAACCGTCCCTGTTCTGACAAACCAAGTGCAAGAGGCGTGGAACTCCTTCGCACAAACTGACATCCGGCGTCTGTACATCATAATGCATGTAAGTTTGCATGCTTGCAGTCAACATCCTGTCTGTTATACCGGTTATTAATGTGCCAGCATTTCACAATTGCAAAAACTTGTCTCGCGCTTACATTAACCTGTGATCTTGCGATGTTCAAAAATGGTTCAAATGGCTCTGAGCACTATGGGACTTAACTGCTGTGGTCATCAGTCCCCTAGAACTTAGAGCTACTTAAACCTAACTAACCTAAGGACATCACACACATCCATGCCCGAGGCAGGATTCGAACCTGCGACCGTAGCGGTCGCGCGGTTCCAGACTGCAGGGCCTAGAACCGCTCGGCCACTCCGGCCGGCCTTGCAATGTTAATCATTTGAATGTGTTACCTAGACAAATGTAGTTCCGAAATTTCATTACTTTACATTAATTACGTTGATTCTGCGGTTTCTTTCTTATCAGTGTATCTGTATTAGACCTTCTGGTGACAAACAGACCCGAACTATTTGAAAAAGTTAACGCAGAACAGGGAATCAGCGATCATAAAGCGGTTACGGCATCGATGATTTCAGCCGTAAATAGGAATATTAAAAAGGGTAGGAAGATTTTTCTGTTTAGAAAAAGTGACAAAAAGCAGATTTCAGAGTACCTTTTGGCTCAACACAAAAGTTTTGTCTCAAGTACAGATAGTGTTGAGGATCAGTGGACAAAGTTCAAAACCGTCGTACATTATGCGTTAGATGAGTATGTGCCAAGCAAGATCGTAAGAGATGGAAAAGAGCCACCGTGGTACAACAACCGAGTTAGAAAACTGCTGTGGAAGCAAAGGGAACTTCACAGCAAACATAAACATAGCCAAAGCCTTGCAGACAAACAAAAATTACGCGAAGCGAAATGTAGTGTGAGGAGGGCTATGCGAGAGGCGTTCAATGAATTCGAAGGTAAAGTTCTATGTACTGACTTGGCAGAAAATCCTAAGAAATTTTGGTCTTATGTCAAAGCGGTAGGTGGAGCAAAACAAAATGTCCAGACACTCTGTGACCAAAATGGTACTGAAACAGTGGATGACAGACTAAAGGCCAAAATACTAAATGTCTTTTTCCAAAGTTGTTTCACAGAGGAAGATTGCACTGTAGTTCCTTCTCTAGATTGTCGCACAAATGACAAAATGGTAGATATCGAAATAGACGACAGAGGGATAGAGAAACAATTAAAATCGCTCAAAAGAGGAAAGGCCTCTGGACCTGATGGGATACCAGTATTCAATTTTACACAGAGTACGCGAAGGAACTTGCCCCCCTTCTTGCAGCGGTGTACCGTAGGTCTCTAGAAGAGCGTAGCGTTCCAAAGGATTGGAAAAGGGCACAGGTCATCCCCGTTTTCAAGAAGGGACGTCGAACAGATGTGCAGAACTATAGACCTATATCTCTAACGTCGATCAGTTGTAGAATTTTGGAACACGTATTGTGTTCGAGTATAATGACTTTTCTGGAGACGAGAAATCTACTCTGTAGGAATCAGCATGGGTTTCGAAAAAGACGGTCATGTGAAACCCAGCTCGCGCTATTCGTCCACGAGACTCAGAGGGCCATAGACACGGGTTCACAGGTAGATGCCGTGTTTCTTGACTTCCGCAAGGCGTTCGATACAGTTCCCCACAGTCGTTTAATGAAAAAAGTAAGAGCATATGGACTATCAGACCAATTGTGTGATTGGATTGAAGAGTTCCTAGATAACAGGACGCAGCATGTTATTCTCAATGGAGAGAAGTCTTCCGAAGTAAGAGTGATTTCAGGTGTGCCGCAGGGGAGTGTCATAGGACCGTTGCTATTCACAATATACATAAATGACCTGGTGGATGACATCGGAAGTTCACTGAGGCTTTTTGCAGATGATGCTGTGGTGTATCGAGAGGTTGTAACAATGGAAAATTGTACTGAAATGCAGGAGGATCTGCAGCGAATTGACGCATGGTGCAGGGAATGGCAATTGAATCTCAATGTAGACAAGTGTAATGTGCTGCGAATACACAGAAAGATAGATCCTTTATCATTTAGCTACAAAATAGCAGGTCAGCAACTGGAAGCAGTTAATACCATAAATTATCTGGGAGTACGCATTAGGAGTGATTTAAAATGGAATGATCATATAATGTTGATTGTCGGTAAAGCAGGTGCCAGACAGATTCATTGGAAGAAGCCTAAGGAAATGCAATCCGAAAACAAAGGAAGTAGGTTACAGTACACTTGTTCGCCCACTGCTTGAATACTGCTCAGCAGTGTGGGATCCGTACCAGATAGGGTTGATACAAGACATAGAGAAGATCCAACGGAGAGCAGCGCGCTTCGTTACTGGATCATTTAGTAATCGCCAAAGCGTTACGGAGATGATAGATAAACTCCAGTGGAAGACTCTGCAGGAGAGACGCTCAGTAGCTCGGTACGGGCTTTTGTCAAAGTTTCGAGAACATACCTTCACCGAAGAGTCAAGCAGTATATTGCTCCCTCCTACGTATATCTCGCGAAGAGACCATTGCATGGGGGCTTAATAAAATGAATAAATGAAATGCAAAACTTTTTTAGTAGCTGTATGTCCGATTACGCAAGTCTTGTAAACGGCTGGCCCTGACAATTATTATTACGCTATCTGACTGCATAGAATGACAACAAAGAATGTAAGAAAATTTTCTGTTAACACAATTAATTAATTAAGTCCCCAGCAACTATTAAACCTACGAAGCCAACATAGCACAAGTGTAGCTGTTCTGTATGTGGTAGTGTGACTCAACGCACGTCTGGCACGGTTCTTCTTCAACAAAACAAGAATTTTTAAATACCAATTATACTGACGTGATAAAAGGAAATTAGAAATACTATAATTGCGTAAGGAAAGCAGAATTACACTCTAATACAAGAACACAAGCCAGATGCTTTGTTGACTGAACCTGTAATGGCACATTATTCAGGACACACAAATAATAAAGGAAATAAAGAACAGTAGTTAGTTACCTTAAATTATATTGACGAAAAGCACTCAGATCATTACAATATCTCCATTGGAACAACATCTGCTATCTCTCCCATCAATAACTGCATAAAACATGGAACAACACTCTGCACTACTACATCTCATCCCACTTCAGCTACAAGCTGTGTCCACCACAACTTCTCGGCAAGAACTCTCGGCAAGAACTGCCTGCCACTACCTCTCAACACGCACTGCCAGTGGAGGCGGCGGAACAATACTCTCTCTGGCGCGATTTTTTGGCGCTGTGGCTCAGTGTAGCCACCTTTCATATGCCCTTCCTCCACGGGCTAGAATTTGATGGTATTTTTGCCAGCATTGGTGGTGAAAATACCACCAAATTCGTCAAAAAAAAATACAGACAAAAATAAAAGATCATATTAATACGTAAATATCATATAACTAGATAAAATTTTGGCTTTGCACTGACCTTTCAATAGCCTAATAAAATACACTAAGCAATACAAATTCTTTCATACATGTGACTTTACATAATAGTTTACAGAAATATCATGTGGTTAAACAATTCAAACGATAACGTCAGCAATGACGAATATGAGCAGTCTTATAACTTTTCACAAACAGTAATACACAAAAAATCAGTTAATACAAATATTCACAACAAGTAGTTCACAGTTCCAGCAGTAGCACCCAGCACTGTTGAATAGGTGCTGACAGCAACAAGTGACATCATCTCAGTAGAAGCAGTCCATCAGTGGCACCCAGTAATGTTGAGTAGGTGCTTACAGCAACAAGTGACACCATTTCAGTAGAAGCAGTTCCATCAGTGGCACCCAGGAATGTTGAGCAGGTGCAGACACCAAGAAGTGACTTCATTTCAGTAGAAGCAGTCCATCAGTGGCACCCAGGAATGTTGAGTAGGTTCAGACTCCAACAAATGACATTAAACAACTATCACTGATTACACTGTTCCTAAGCACAAATTAAACATGTCCTAGTGGCACCAATCATGTAGAAACAGTACAAGTAACAGTCCATAATTTCATCCCTACTCAGACAGTTCAAGCATGAACAATAGTTTGAATACACTTACAAATGCTTTTACAATGTTTTTACACTAAACATACAAATCATAACAACACACAAATGATATCAGATAATTGTTATATTACTATTACAAATACACAAACATCAGTTAATAATTATGGGTGTCAGTGCAAGCCACTACAAACAAATAAAATAATATTTAGGAGATAGGTGGCTAGGATTAGGAAAGGAAAACACACAAAACACACTCACTCATCTTTCATCCACATTAAGTACTACTGTGTAATTGTATAGTGTTAACTGTCTGAATCCACTTCTGTCTAATTTCATGTTCATCATGTGTAACAAGTAGTAGTGACAGCAATGTATAACAGTCAATAATTGTTAAGTCAACGTCATAGTCATCATGTCAAGACCAATGTTTGCCAAGCCAGATCAAAATGTACTGTTACTGAACAACTGTCAGTGTGCCAAGATATGCAACTTCCTCTCTCCAAAAAAAAAAAAAAAAATACATACTGCTTAGTGATTTAACAAATTGTGTGTAGACAATCTTCCTTCCATTTTAGTGTTCTAGTCTGCTATCTTCATCCTCCTTGTTCCTTATAGACCAACAATAAAAAAATATGCACCTCACTTACTTGCCTCTTATCCACTAAGACTCAAATCAACTTCATATAATCTCAATACCTCTATAATACCTCTTCAATACGTCGCTACATATAAGCCTTATTGCCAGTTTCATTTCACTTCCATAATAACTCTTTCCTCTAGTCAGTTTCGTCGATAAAATCCTAATGCAAACCTCCTCATCCCATACAATCCGAAGACACACTGTCAACACACAACCTCTGTGTAATCCATCTGACCAAATTCTTCTACTCATTATGAATTATAAACAAAGAATGCATACATGACCTCTAACAGACTTAGTTCGAATAACCCTCAGTAATTAAGTACGATTACGGAGTGTGAATGATCATAATATTTCACAGTGTGTACACCACTTCAAGAATTATGGCAAACAGAAGCAAACATGTGGAGTATTTTTTGTGTCAAGTGTCACATCCTCTTTCAATTGCTCACGAAAAATGCAGTGTAATAACTGTGTTGGTATGTCATGTCGTTAGCTTCCTTCCTATTAGCATAAATTTATACAGCTTTCATAAAACCTCCAGCACATGTGACTTCTATGACGTTTCTTGTACTAAAGTCGCTCGTCGAATTATTGCAGTTCATTTTCTTATGTTAAAATATAAAGCACTGAGCGTAAGCAAAACAAGCAACAGCGAGTAAATATACCAGTAGAGAACAGAATGTCAACAAGTGGATGCAGCACAAATCTTACAACGAGGCTCTGCCAAGCGAACAATGTGTAAATAGTACCATAGTGTAACCTAAACTCTATGTTCATACACAGTATAATAGCATTTCTATATACAAAATTAAAGAGTAGTTGTGACAACAAACAGAAATGTATAAATATGCAATCCATACGCATAGCAGCAAACATATCTTACGTAATAAACAGGTCATTAGCATCGTATCTTAATAAGTAAACATGAAGGCGCAAGCAGATAAATCACAAAGTATAACTTACATACCTAACCACATCAGCACAATTAATCAGGTGACAATTATAATTTAAATAAATAGGCACAGCAGGCACATAATTAAAAATATGACATCAGTGAAAAAAGTAGTGCAGCCAAGCGATGCATAGTATACACAAGTTACAATCCAGTACATTAATAAAAATTGCCAAAATCAGTTAACGTACGCAAGCACGTCGCTTCACAAGTAATTTCATAGAACATGTAATTAGCACAAAGTATGAATCACGTAATCGCGAGCAGCAAATTACGTCTAAAGTACGTACCTAAGTGGAAATATGTTACCTGAAAAATAAACTCAATTAATAGTTACCTTTTTAGTTTATTACTTTCTTCTTCGAAATGACATTTTTCCTGAAATTTTCTCGATAGCAAGTCGTCTTAACGTCGGACACGCACAGAATTTACCTGAAGTTCTTAAATATTTTATAGAACCGTATCCTAAAAAATACTGAATGTTAATAACAGAATTCAACAAGTCACTATAGCTTTATACTGAATTTAGTCGGAGAAATTAGACTGTGTATTTATTTACGGCTGTCAGTGCATTCGCACTGAGCGCTCGATCAGCTGTACGCGGCGGTCAACGACTGCCTTTAGCGGCGCGCAGACTTGACTGTTGCTTTGAGGATGTGCCGCCGCCAAAACAGCGCGGTGTCCTTGTACTCTCCGTGTGTTTACATACAACTGTTAGTTTCTCAAAAGTATGTCATTCTACAAAAATTTCTCAAAAGTATATCATTCCACAAAAATTTTAACGTTAGATATATGATGTATTCCCTTAGAGCGTCGTGATTTCAGAGTTTCTACTTCGACAGTGTTACCATGAATAATTTTGCGAATTCTATATGGACCGTTATAAAGCAGAAAAAATTTCCGACACAAGCCTTTTCCTTTGTGAGACAATCGATGAGACTTAATTAACACCTTCTGACCAACTGACAAGATTTTTAAACGACCAGGACGCTTAGCTGATTTCTCTCTTCTAGCAGCCGCAGACGCAATATTTTGCAGAGCCAGGTTGACAACTTCAGAATGCCGCAGTTTCCGTGTAGGCGGAAAAGGAGCGATTTCAGAAATCCGATTTGTCGGTGATTTGTTTTTTAATAACAGTAAAGGCGGTAAAGAAGTTGAGTCGTTAGGAAGTTCATTCAGAATGTTTTGAAAAATAGGAAGATACTGATCCCACGTTCTGTGATTCTGATGACAATAAAGACGACACAATTTATTGATTTCCTTCATCCATCTCTCTGAAGCGTTAGATTGAGGGTGAAAAAGTGAAATGAAAATTGGTTTAATTTTACGACGCTGTAGAGTACGAAGCCAAATTTTAGAACGAAACTGTGATCCATTATCTGATATAACCTTATCAACATGACCCACTTCTTTAAGAAAATGTTTGATGAAAGCGTTAGATACTGAACGAGCTGTTGCTTTGCGTAACGGTGTAAAACACACATATTTTGATGTCAACTCCACTGCTACGAAAATGTACGCAAAACCATTAGTAGATCGAACCACTGGACCGAACAAATCAACTGCAGCCATGTCCTTTAATTTTGCTGGAATGATAGGAAACAACGGTGCTCTGTGAGATACTGTTGGTGGTTTAGCCTTTTGACATAATTTGCATTTGGCAAGAACAAATCGAATACGTCTTTCCATATTATTGAAGTAGCAATTTTCTCGTAATTTATGAAAGCATTTTCTGGGACCAAAGTGCGCATAACTGAAATGCGTATACCAAATCAGCTTATTAACCCACTCATCAGGAATACAAACTAACCAAACAGAGTTGTCGACCGATTTTCGTTTAAAAAGAATATCATTGCGAACTAAATAATGCTGTCTAATCGCTACGCTTTCCTTTCTCTTCCACTTCTCCTTAATGTCCTTCCAGATTGGATCTTTATTTTGCTCCTTAGCGATGTCCTGGAGCGAAGACGAAATAAAGTTCTCAAACGCAACACCTTGAATATACATCAAACAATAATTGTTTTCCTTGCAGTCCTCTTCAGCACTTTGTTTCAAACCCATAGGTGCACGTGATAAAGCATCAGCAACAATATTTGAAGAACCCTGTATGTAAACAATACTAAAATCAAATTCCTGTAGGTACAACGCCCATCGTGACAATCTGCCGTGAGTTAATTTTGTTGACATAAGAAATTCCAGAGCTCGATGATCGGTGTAAACCTTAGTATGTCTGCCAAACAAAAATGTGCGAAATTTTGTAAAAGCCCAAACAACAGCCAAAGCTTCAAGTTCCGTAATCGAATAATTCTTTTCTGATTTCGAGAGAACACGACTTCCAAATGCAATCGTCTTTTGTACTACAACGCCGTTTTCTTCTATCTCTTGAAATAAATGTGCACCTAGCCCTTTGTATGATGAGTCCGTCGCCAAACAAAAATCTTTAGATAAATCCGGGTGTGAAAGAAGTGGAGCAGCAACTAAGGCATCACGAAGTTGTTCAAATTCTGACTGAGCTTCTTCATCCCAACACCAATTAGATTTCTTTCCGGATAGTTCACATAAACGAGGTGTGGCCAAATTGTCCAATCTAACAAAACGTCTAAGAAAATTACAGACACCAAGGAAACTACGAACGTCACGTTTTGTGGTAGGAACAGCATAATTACGAATAGCGTCTAATTTTTCTGGATCAGGAAGAATACCTTCTGTAGAAATAATGTGACCGAGAAATTTCACCTGAGAACGACCAAATTCAGATTTTTCCAAGTTTACTGTAATGCCAACTCTTGCAAAGATACGTAACAATGAATCCAAAATCTTGTTGTGCTCACTCCAAGAACGTTTAGCAATAAGAATGTCGTCAACATACGAAGTAATATTGTCACGAAGATAAACAGGTAAAATTTCATTTAAGCTACGAATGAATGCTGCTGAGGATACAGTAAGTCCAAACGGTAATTTCCGAAACTGGTAACAGTTACCAAAGGCTAAAAAGGTAGTATATTTTCTACAATCAGGGTGGAGTTCTATTTGCCAAAAACTTGCGCGCATATCAATCGTGGATAAAACTTTAATTCCATGAAAATGTTGAAGAAGTTCATCTAAATTTTGTGGACGGTCAGTTTCAGGAATGATGATATTATTTATCTGTCTGGAATCCAGAACCAAACGAATTGACCCATCCTTTTTAAGAACAACGTGTAATGGGCTGGTATAAGGACTGACTGCAGGCTCAATAATGCCCTGATCTAACATGTACTGAAGTTCATTCTTAACCTTGTCTCTGTAAGCCAAAGGAATAGCGTACGTTTTCCCGCGAAATGGTGTGTGTTCTTTTACTTTAAATAAATATTGTAAGCCTTGTATAGTTCCCGTGTGATGACTAAACACTGTAGCATGTGAAGTCAAAATTTGGTGCAGCTCTTCCCTTGCAACGTCATCTGGCACTTCAGCTTTCTTAACCTTTTCATTAATTAATTCTTCGCTATTAATTATATCATCCATCGCGTCTCTGTATCTATTGTCATTGTCATGAATAAACACATTGTCGTCATAATGCTCAACGAAAACATCAGAAGTAAGAAACCTTAAACATTTTGTATCTGACTCAGATCTTGTTAAACACTCGAAAAATTTCAAACATTTCGGCATTCCGGCAACAGTCAAATTCACACTTCCTTCTTTAAAGTTCAAAATTGCCTTATGTGCGTTAAGAAACTCCATACCTAATATAATTTGTGTACTGAGTAATGGAACAATAATAAAATTAGCAGAAAATTCATATCCTTGACAATTGAAATTTAGGTTGGTCTGTTGTTTAACTTCTACACCCTTTCCAGAAATCGCTCCCCGAATTGTAGTTTTAGAAATAGGTAACACAGGACAGGCAATAGTCCTTTCACATATACGAAAAACTGATTCACTAATGACGTTCAATGGACTCCCAGAATCTAAAACTGCAGTGAACTTATTCTTACCCACACATACTTCAATAACAGGATGTAAAAATGCGTCTACATTATTTTCCTTTTCGTCTAACAAAATGTCTCTCATGTCTTCCAGGCGTACGTAGTGTAAAGCCGTAGTGTCATTACTTTCTGAACCGTCTATATTGCTGCCAGAAGCCGAAGCTGCAAGTCATTGTCGATTGTTTGCGTCACGTCTTTGATTATTCGCGTCATTTCGCGGATCCATTTCTACGATTTGCACTTGTCTCTCTGAAGTTCTGTCACGTGGAGGATGCCAATTAGGTCCCTCCTGTCTGTTAGATACAAATTCTTGGTTGTGTCTGTTATTAAAATTTCTGTTTTCCTGTCTGTCTGCATAGCTACTTCGTGCGTAATTTCGACTGTCACTTCTGAAATTATTGTTGTATCTACTACCCTGATTATTTCTGTAGAAAAAATTTCTATTACTGTTTGAATAATTTCTGTCTTGATAATACCGATTACTGTTTCCGTATGATTGATCATTCCGGTACGAATTACCGTTATTATAATTGTCTGTGTAATTTCTGTTAGAACGTCTGTTATTGTCATAGGGCTGGTATCTATTGTCCTGTCTGTTACGTCTGTCATTCTCAAAGTTACCGCTATAACGTCCGTTCCGATCACTATCCCTTTTCTCTGAAAATCTATTGTAATTACTGTTACCGAAAAAGTTACAAGAAGTCCCGTCGTCATTGTCATACTCAAGTTCTTGCAACAAAGTCTTAAAAGTCTCAATGTCGTCTTTACATCTTCCGGCTAAAGCAATTTGTCTTATGGATTGTGGTAGCTTAGTTAAACAAATGCGAATTAATTCAGTCGGGCTGTAAGGGTTGGAAAGGAACTGATTCTTTCGAATCATGTCTTCAAAATATTCCGCTGGCGTGCGGAACTCAGACTGTTTGAAATTACGCTGCATAATAAGACTGTGTTTGACTCTGTCTTGCGTGTTCTCGGACCAATATGCCGATAGAAATGCATGATAAAAATCATTCAGATTATTACAATCTCTAATGAGTGCACGCATCCGCGTCGCCGGTTCGTTTTCTAAATACCCACACATAAATTCCAGTTTGTGACTTAGTGGCCAATTTGGAGGAAGTGCGTACATAAATTGATCTAGCCATGAACATGGATGTATGTCATTCTTAGAATTGCGGAAGATCTTAAATTTCCGAACAGTCAAAAAGTGTTTATAGTCAAAGTTTTCGCCTCGTGGCGACAAAGACCTACCGCGTTTGTCCCAGTCCCAATGGCGATTATTGTCAAGTTCGCGCGCCTGGCGCTCTCTTGTTGCATCCCGTAAATGAAACAAATTGTTTTCTTCAAACCCCTCTGGTATCTGTGATTCTAAATTTCTTCTGCTATCTTTTCCTACGATTTCGCCTTCAATTTGTTTGACTTGCTTTCGTAATGCCTCCACTTCCCTTTTAACGCGTTCATTAAATTTTCCCTGATTTTCAACATGTTTATTTATGCTCTGGTACTCTTCTGTTTCTGAAAATGGCAATGGAGCTGTGTCATCTGAATCTCTGTCCCCATTCAAACTAAGATTTGTCAATTTATCTGAAATCTCCTCCACTCTTTCCGATAAGTCACCTATTTGTTCTTTCTGTTTATTTACGTCTTCCGTAAGTGTCGCGACTCGGGTTTCAGTATTAACACATTTAGTAGTTAACTGTTCATACTGTTGTGTTAGGTTATTTAATCTGTCATCTGGTACGGATTCCTCGATTCTCTCAAATATTTCTTTCTTATCTTTTGCACGTTGTAAATTTAACTCTGAAAATTTCTGTACTATCACGCGATCTCTTTCCTCCTGTTCTCTATCCTGTTCCCTTTGTCTAATCTCTACTGCAACCAATCTATTATTGTGAGCATTCAAAATCGGTTGTACCTCTTCTCGAATTTCTTTCTTTAATTCATCTTTCATATTTTTGAAACATGTCCCTATTCGTGAGTCTAGCCGTGTTTCCATTGTTCCCATATCAGTTTCTAATCGTGTTGCCAAAGTTCCCATCTCTGTTTTTAATTCGGATCCTAACTGCGATCCAAGTGAGTCTAACCGTGTTTCCATTGTTTCCCTATCTGTTTTTAATTCAGATCGCAAAGTTCCCATCTGTGATTTCATTGTTCCCATTTGTGATCCCAGTGAGTCTAACCGAGCTGCCATTGTTCCCATTTGTGATCCCAAATTTAATATAGCACTCATCAACTGCTCCATGTTAAGTTGTTCGAAATTCTTTTCGCCCCTAACATTTCCCAAAAAACTAACTTCCTTCTGCATAGCTGTAAGGCTATCTCTGTTCGATACTACTTCAGAATCCTCTATCGTTAATCTCGTATTCTGTGAATTTTCTGATTGAGAAAAATTTTGAAATGGTTCCGGACTATTTTCCCTACTTATTAAATTGTTTTCCACTACATTATCCATCATACTGTTGTCCTGTGTTGGCGAGTTCGCCATGTCAACAATTTCGTTATTCTCACTATTCATCATTTTTGCCTTTTTCATTGATCGCGTAATCATTTACAAAACATACAAAACTCGTCACTATGTGAAAATTACACACAATGACACTTTATCACCAACAATATCAATCACACGAAATGCTTCCTTCAAACACGATTAACGAACAATAGAAGAATGACAATCACCAAATCTACACATGCAATACAAACTACAATTACTAAACTACAAATTACTACAATACTACGGTCTACAATTTTTACAATCAGAAGATTCCAAGGGACGATCCGAAGCAGCGGTCGCCTCGTGCATGGGGGCTTAATAAAATGAATAAATGAAATGCAAAACTTTTTTAGTAGCTGTATGTCCGATTACGCAAGTCTCGTAAACGGCTGGCCCTGACAATTATTATTACGCTATCTGACTGCATAGAATGACAACAAAGAATGTAAGAAAATTTTCTGTTAACACAATTAATTAATTAAGTCCCCAGCAACTATAAAACCTACGAAGCCAACATAGCACAAGTGTAGCTGTTCTGTATGTGGTAGTGTGACTCAACGCACGTCTGGCACGGTTCTTCTTCAACAAAACAAGAATTTTTAAATACCAATTATACTGACGTGATAAAAGGAAATTAGAAATACTATAATTGCGTAAGGAAAGCAGAATTACACTCTAATACAAGAACACAAGCCAGATGCTTTGTTGACTGAACCTGTAATGGCACATTATTCAGGACACACAAATAATAAAGGAAATAAAGAACAGTAGTTAGTTACCTTAAATTATATTGACGAAAAGCACTCAGATCATTACAATATCTCCATTGGAACAACATCTGCTATCTCTCCCATCAATAACTGCATAAAACATGGAACAACACTCTGCACTACTACATCTCATCCCACTTCAGCTACAAGCTGTGTCCACCACAACTTCTCGGCAAGAACTCTCGGCAAGAACTGCCTGCCACTACCTCTCAACACGCACTGCCAGTGGAGGCGGCGGAACAATACTCTCTCTGGCGCGATTTTTTGGCGCTGTGGCTCAGTGTAGCCACCTTTCACCATGAGTATAAAATCAGAGAGATTAGAGCCCACACAGAGGCATACCGACAAGCCTTCTTTCCACGAACAATACGAGACTGGAATAGAAGGGAGAACCGATAGAGGTACTGAAGGTACCCTCCGCCACACACCGTCAGGTGGCTTGCGGAGTATGGATGTAGATGTAGATGTAGCCATCTGCCACTAGACGGTTCAGAATTGCAGCGTGTAACATGTCGATGTGTAACATAACTATTTCAGTGCGTGAGAAACAGTTTGCTGTAATCGAGTTTCGAATTCCACGCATGGAGCACCCTCTCCTTCAGCATGACATTTGCAGAAATTCGACATCGGGTTCACTGTCATCGATCACCCTCCATGCAGTCCCGATTTGACATCAGCGGATTTCCGTCTACTTCCACAGCATAAAGAACACATTTGTGGACTTCATTTTGATTGTGATATATCGTGGTGTGCAGAGGTGAGATTGTGCCTCCGTCAACGAAGATCAACACTGTACAGAGACGGTTCAAAAGGCTCTAAGCACTGTGGGACTTAATATCTGAGTCAGTCCCCTAACACTTAGAACTACTTAAACCTAAGTAACCTAAGGACATCACACACATCCATGCCCGAGGCAGGATTCGAACCTGCGTGGTTCCGGACTGAAGCGCCTAGAACCGCTCGGCCACCGTGGCCGGCCGTAAAAATGAAATATCCTATGTGAAGAGGCATTCCTGGGCAAAAGAAGTCGGCTAGTATCAAACACCGGCCTTAATCTTAGGAAGAATTCTCCGAGAATGTACGTTTGAATCGCAGCATTATATTATATCGTAATTGAAGGTAATTTGATGACAGCGTTCTATGATAGTAACTCATGCACTGTGGGAAAAACCGGAAAAGAACAGAGCCGAATCGTTAGAGATCTGATGCTACAGAAAGGTGTTTTATATAAGGTGGACTGATAAGAAATGAAGAGGTTGGTTTAAAGCAGAATAGGTGAGCTGAAGAACATATGGATATGAAGAGCGGACAGGATGATAGGAGATGTCGTCAAGGAATAGCCTCCATGGTACTTCATCTGTATCTACATACATGTCCGCCCCTGGTAGCTGAGTGGTCAGCGCGAAGGAATGTAATACATAACGGCCCGGGTTCGATTCTCGGCTGGGTCGGAGATTTTCTCCGCTCAGAGACTCGGCGTTGTGTTGTCCTTATCATCATCATTTCATCCCCATCTACACGCAAGTATCCGAAGTGCCGTCAACTCGAAAGACTTGCACCAGGCGAACGGTGTACCCGGCGGGGAGACCTAGCCACACGGCATTTCCATTTCCATCTACATACATAAACTGGAAGCCATCGTAAGGCACTTGGTGGAGAGCACGTTCTAGTACTACTAGTAATTCCCTTTTCTCTTCCAGTCGCAAATGGGGAAGAGGGAAAAACGACAGTCTATACAGTTTCGTACGAGCCCTGATTTGTCTTCTGTTGCAGTATTGCCTTCACGGCCTTTGGGCGAAATATAAGTTGGCTGCAGTAGAATTCTTCTGCAGTCAGCCGCAAATGTCGGTCTTCTAAATTTTTACGATAGCGTTTCACGTCAAGACCGTCGTTATCCCTCCAAGGATTCCTGTTTTTTTTTTGGTTTGTTTGGTTTGTGGGGCGCTCAACTGCGTGGTTATCAGCGCCTGTACAATTACCCAATCTTTGCTCAGTCCAATTTCGCCACTTTCCTGGATGATGATGAAATGATGAGGACAACACAAACACCCAGTCATCTCGAGGCAGGTGAACATCCCCGACCCCGCCGGGAATCGAACCCGGGACCCCGTGCTCGGGAAGCGAGAACGCTACCGCGAGACCACGAGCGGCGGACAAGGATTCCTGTTTGAGATCACAGTGTACGTTTCGTAATACTCGCATGTTAACCGAAGCTACCTGTAGCAAGTCTAGCAGCATGCCTCTGAATTATTTCTATGTCTTCATTTAATCCAACCTGGAGTGTGCCCAAACACGCTATCAGTATTAAAGAGTGCATCACACTAGTATTTTATTCATACTCTCCTTTACAGATGAACCACATTTCTTGAGAATTCTCCCAGTAAACCGATACCGACCATACATCTTCCTTACTACCGTCCTTACATGCTCGTTCCCTTTCATAACGATTTGCAATGTTACGCTTCCAAATTTAGTAGACGTGAATTTGTGAAGCAGCACGTAACTAACACTATTCGAAAATTATTGGCTTTTTTTTCTTTTTCTACTCATCTGCATTAACTTACATTCAGAGCATGCTGCCATTTATCTCACCAACTAGAAATTATGCCTCACTCGTCCGGTATCCTGCAGCCACTCCTCTCTCGTATACCACGGCTTCATAAGCGAACCGTCACGGATTGCTCCTCACCCTATTTGTCATATCGTTTGTGCACTGTGATCATAATTAACTTGCAGCTGCCCATGGAGGTCTGATGTGGGCTGCAGTTATAGTAAGGCAGCGAAACTTTGTAGGTATGATAACGGGTTAACGAGGATCCGATTTAAGCTGGAGAAAAAATTAGTTTCACTTTGGCCACCAGGTGTAAATCTGGCGCCATCTCATCGACGTCTCTGGTGCTCGTATTGAACACCTTGTGTAAGCGACGGTTACGGGGAGGTTTACTATCTTTGGCATAAAAAAGCATGTTCTTTGAGAATATTATTTCTCGGGATGTATTATAGCTATCAATGTCAAATTTTGTCAAAATGTTTATTGATATTTCCTCTACAAACTGGAATTTTTTCGACCGGAAATGTTCGAAAAGCAAAGGCGAAAATGCCGTCGGAACGAAACAAAATTTCGATGTAGACCTCCACGCGCGGTATGTCACAGGTCAGCTGTCTCGTCCGCGATCAATATTGAGTTGACGTTAGCGTAGTATGTAAGATTCTTTAGGAGTTTGTACCTCGCTTAAGTTATTTGAACCATAAGAAACAAATTGACGGCCATTTGAAAAAAATAGGGATTTTTCATCGATTTTTCGAATTCGTCGCCCAAGTAAAAATATTTATAGTTGATGGACCGGAATAAAAGTAGTGCAACTCTAGACAATTTAGTTAGCTAATTCGGAAACAAAGACTCATGCCAATCGGTTCAGTAGATTTGAAGTTACCATACCGCGCGACAAAAGTCATTTCGAGAATAACGCGTTTGAAGTTTTGACTACACTCCTGGAAATTGAAATAAGAACACCGTGAATTCATTGTCCCAGGAAGGGGAAACTTTATTGACACATTCCTGGGGTCAGATACATCACATGATCACACTGACAGAACCACAGGCACATAGACACAGGCAACAGAGCATGCACAATGTCGGCACTAGTACAGTGTATATCCACCTTTCGCAGCAATGCAGGCTGCTATTCTCCCATGGAGACGATCGTAGAGATGCTGGATGTAGTCCTGTGGAACGGCTTGCCATGCCATTTCCACCTGGCGCCTCAGTTGGACCAGCGTTCGTGCTGGACGTGCAGACCGCGTGAGACGACGCTTCATCCAGTCCCAAACATGCTCAATGGGGGACAGATCCGGAGATCTTGCTGGCCAGGGTAGTTGACTTACACCTTCTAGAGCACGTTGGGTGGCACGGGATACATGCGGACGTGCATTGTCCTGTTGGAACAGCAAGTTCCCTTGCCGGTCTAGGAATGGTAGAACGATGGGTTCGATGACGGTTTGGATGTACCGTGCACTATTCAGTGTCTCCTCGACGATCACCAGTGGTGTACGGCCAGTGTAGGAGATCGCTCCCCACACCATGATGCCGGGTGTTGGCCCTGTGTGCCTCGGTCGTATGCAGTCCTGATTGTGGCGCTCACCTGCACGGCGCCAAACACGCATACGACCATCATTGGCACCAAGGCAGAAGCGACTCTCATCGCTGAAGACGACACGTCTCCATTCGTCCCTCCATTCACGCCTGTCGCGACACCACTGGAGGCGTGCTGCACGATGTTGGGGCGTGAGCGGAAGACGGCCTAACGGTGTGCGGGACCGTAGCCCAGCTTCATGGAGACGGTTGCGAATGGTCCTCGCCGATACCCCAGGAGCAACAGTGTCCCTAATTTGCTGGGAAGTGCGGTGCGGTCCCCTACGGCACTGCGTAGGATCCTACGGTCTTGGCGTGCATCCGTGCGTCGCTGCGGTCCGGTCCCAGGTCGACGGGCACGTGCACCTTCCGCCGACCACTGGCGACAACATCGATGTACTGTGGAGACCTCACGCCCCACGTGTTGAGCAATTCGGCGGTACGTCCACCCGGCCTCCCGCATGCCCACTATACACCCTCGCTCAAAGTCCGTCAACTGCACATACGGTTCACGTCCACGCTGTCGCGGCATGCTACCAGTGTTAAAGACTGCGATGGAGCTCCGTATGCCACGGCAAACTGGCTGACACTGACGGCGGCGGTGCACAAATGCTGCGCAGCTAGCGCCATTCGACGGCCAACACCGCGGTTCCTGGTGTGTCCGCTGTGCCGTGCGTGTGATCATTGCTTGTACAGCCCTCTCGCAGTGTCCGGAGCAAGTATGGTGGGTCTGACACACCGGTGTCAATGTGTTCTTTTTTCCATTTCCAGGAGTGTATATGTAAATGCAATACTATGTAACGTACGTTCAATATGCTATTACGGGTCCATAAATTAATCTTTCCTCTTCCTCATAGACTGCGTTCTACTCGATCTGGACCATCCTGCGCTGCTCCAGAGCCGCTCGTACGGCCGGTGACAAGCGGTTTTCGGCCGCTTGAATCCGGTGGTCGTCCGAATGCTTGGCGGACTGCATCGAATAGAGTCCCAGGGTGACGTCCACCCCACCGTTGTCATGGTCTTCAGAATTGCTAAATGCTCTTCGTTGAAGCTGCTCACTGCCAGGAAAGTCGCATTCTCCACAGTCTTCGCACCAGAATGCAAATGCTTAGGGGCTAACTTCAAAACACACGCGTTCAAACTTTCATTTGAATTTTGTGTTTTTCCTCCAAAGCACCGGTATAATAACTCGTCCTCCGAAAGAAAAAAGTGCGTGAAAAAGGCCGATTTCAGGCAGGTGAATTTTTTTGTTCCACCGCGAATAACAAACATTTCCGTTCTGTATTCGGAAAAACCGTTTCAGGGGTGGATTCTAAACACTATTATGGATCCAAAAATGCTATTTAAAAAAATCGATTTTTTTGAATCAGAAGATAGTAAACCTCCCCTTAATAATAGATTCAACATCAAGCCTTTATCACTTGCCTTACCTTTTCTTTCGATGTCTCATTTCTCATCCGTTAATATGGAAATATTTCCGTAAGCCTTTCTTGCATTCCCAGCGTCAGATTTGCACCTCGTGGCCAAAATTGGGACAAATTTTTTCCAGCGTACATCGGCTCCGCAGTAATGCACTTATCTACCATACGATAATTTGCAGCAGGATTACTATAGGAGACCTGTTTGGTAAGTAAGGAACGATCGGTCGGGAAATGGAAACCACAGTGAAAATCCGATGTAGTTTTGCACAGGTGTGTTGGGCACTGTCTCTAGTATGCTCGTCGATCGCGTTACGTAGTTCTTTTTAGTTCTGAGCACAGGAGGAGCACATACAGATGCTTAGAACAACATTGTCTCCCGCCAAGTACGAGGGCCTGGTGAGAAATTTCGCCTAAAGCTACGCAGCCAACATTACATAACTGTCGTGCGTTTTCTTCGAGACAATTCTCAGCCGCATTCTGCAGGGGCAATGAAGATGCTCCTGCATCGTTTTCAATTGGAAATGTTTGATTACCCACAATACAGCCCGTAATTTTCTCCCTCTGAGTTTCATCTCTGCTCACATGAACCGCTGGCTATGAAGACAACATTTTGGCACAGACAACGAGCTGTAGGCCAGCGTAGAGAACTGGCGGAAAGCAATGGCGACTGCCTTCTATAACGAGGGTATTGGAAAGTTGGTATAGCACTACGACAAGCGTCTAAGTCGGATCGGCGACTATGGAGATAAGTAGCTGGAAGTTGTAGCTAGCTGTTGCATATAAAAGTTTTGATTTTCACTCTGGTTTCCATATCGCGACCTATTGTTCCTTACTTTCCGAATAGCTCTCTTAGTTACAGATTGCACCCGTAGGTTGTGCTGTCTGCTAGTCTCATTGTTAACACTCGTCTCCGTATTGTCACATCGAATTAGTTCGCACCTGCAGACAGGCAACCCAACAATTAGCTTCGCTAAGCGGGTTGCCTTCGCACGTTCCCAGACACAGCGTGTCAACGACTTGCACACCAACTGACGCTTTCCACATCACAAACGGGGCCTATGTGGAGCACCTGTAGTGTGAGTTACAAACTTGTGTCCACTGATGTGTGTCTGTTTCCAGTGTGTCTTGTAGGTTTTGCGAAGTCGTCTTCTGAACACTGGACATACTTCTGAATAATCCTGTATGTCCTAACCTTCAACCACCCCAAACTTCTTGAAAAACGAAACGGCAGAGAATACATTTTTCATATTGTTTCTTCTGTCTAACAAGTAAATCTACCCAAGGGATACTCACAGATTTAGATCGACTTTGAATATGATTTAGTGTAGAGAAACAAAAATTATACAATTTTTTTATGGGTGCCCATATGGCCATTAAGGGGGTGAAACACCCCTATGAAAAAAAAATTGAGTTTAACATTCCTGGATGAATAGCAATTAACGGTAACAAACATGAAAAAAACTTCAAATAGAAACTGTATGGTTTTTAATGTACGTTAAAATTGTTCATTTAGACTTATCGAAAAAGTAGTTTTTTTTTAGAAATTTCCTCTCTCCCGATACCTCCTTTTTCATGTCAACATTTGACTAATAGCAAAACGTACAGATTGGTGAATACCAAATTTAGTCGTACAAGATGAAGCGGTATTCGGAAGATACATTTGTCAGAAACAAGATAGTAATTCACCACATCAAATTTCAATCAGCATTTTTTTGCCCCGAGAAATTCTGCTTCTTTCTCATTATTATACAGATTTACAATAAAGTTACAATAATGTGCAGTGAATTTCAAATATAATGTAAGTTAATCTCAGAAGGTTTCAAGTTGAAAATAGAAAAAAATACACCAAATGAAAAGGAAATCACAAATACAAAAACATTTTTATATTCCACGAAATTAAAAGAAAAAAATATGTAGAACACACACTTAGAAATATTTATCTGGGGAAGACTTATTAAAGAATCCAAAATGACAATTGGCACTGAATTGGACATACATGAAGCGCCGTAGAAGCTGATATGGGCACGAGTATTCAAATACAGAGAGATGTAAACAGGCAGAATACAGCGCAACGGTATGCGGCGCCTATATAAGACAACAAGTGTCTGGTGTAGTTTTTACATCGGTTACTGCTGCTACAAATGCAGGTTATCAAGACTTAAAACAGTTTGCACGTGGTGTTATAATCGGTGCAAGAGCGATGGGACACAGCATCTCCGAGGTAACGATGAAATGGGGATCTTCCCGTACGAACATTCCATGAGTGTACAGTGAATATCAAAAATCCCGTAAAACATAAAATCTCCGACATCGCTGGGGTCGGAAAAACATCATGTAAGAACGAGACCAACGACGACTGAAGAAAATCATTCAAAGTGACAGACGTGCAACCCATCCGCAAATTGCTGCCGATTTCTGTGTTGGACTGTCAACAAGTGTCAGTGTGGGAACCATTCGATGAAACATCACAGATACGCGCTTTCGGAGTCGAAGAATCACTCGTGTGCCCTTGATGTCTGCACGACACAAAGCCTCGCGCCTCGTCTGGGCCTGTCAACACCGACATTGGACTGTTGATGACTGGAAACATGTTGCCTGGTCGGATAAGTCTCGTTTCAAATATTATCGAGTGGATGGACGTGTACGAGTTTGGAGACAACCTCATGAATCCATGGACCCTGCATGTTAGCAGGGGACTGTTCAAGCTGGCGGAGGGTTTGCAGTGGTGTGGGGCATTTTCTGTTGGAGTGATATGGGACCCCTGACATGTCTAGATACGACTCTGAGAGGTGACACGTGCGTAAGCATCCTGTATGATCACCTGCACTCATTCATGTCCATTGTGCATTCCGACGGGCTTGGAAAATTCCAGCAGGACACTGCGACACTCCACATATCCAGAATTGCTACAGAGTGGCTCCAGGAACACTGTTCTGAGTTTAAACACTTCCGGTGGCCATCACAGTCCCCAGCCAAAACATTATTGAGCATATCTGGGTTGCCTGCTAACGTGCTGTTCAGAAGAGATCTCCATCGCCTTGTGCTCTTGCGGATTTATGGACAGCCCTGCAGGATTCATGGAGTCAGTTCCCTCCACCAATTCAGAAGTTAGCAGAGTCCATGCCACGCCGTGTTGCGGCACATCTGTGTGCTCACCGGGTCCCTACACGATATTAGGCAGGTGTACCAGTTTCTTTGGCTCTTCAGTGAATATTGAGTGTGAATCCAGCAATATAGAGATTTTTGTAGCTTACTTCTGACAAATGCGTCTTTGGAATACAACTTCATCATATATGATTGCATTTGGTATGAACGGTGATACACGTTTAGCTGTTAGTCAAATGTCGAAATGCAAAAAATGTAAGAGGGAGGGGTTTTACAAAAAATGACTTTTTCGGCAAATCTGGGTTCACCCTTATAGTGTACGTTAAAAACCAAAAAACTTGAACTGAACTACAAGGTAACAATCATTGAACTATATGAAATAAAATAGTCGTAACTTCTGAACGGTTTGCATTAGGACGTTCGACCTGCACGGTTGGGCGTTAGGAATGATGGGAATTAGTATGCGCATGCGCACGCGTTTTGTTGTTGTCGGCCCACTTTCATTTGGATGGGTTCATCAATAAGCAAAATCGGAGCGTTTGGGGTCAGAGAATCCGCATTTTGCGATCGAGAAGTTTCCTCACCCTCAATGGATGGTGGTGAACGGTTTTTTGGGTGCTCAACTGCACAGTCATCAGAGCCCATACAAACTCCCAATTCTTACACAGTCCAGTCCAGTTCTTACACAGTCCAATTCTTACACAGTCCAATTCTTACACAGTCCAATTCTTACACAGTCCAATTCTTACACAGTCCAATTCTTACACAGTCCAATCTAGCCACTGTGTCACGAATGATGAGGATGATGATGAGGAGGAGGAGGAGGAGGACGAGGAGGAGGACAACACAAACATCGTGTCCCTGGGCAGAGAAAATCCCCAACCCAGCCGGGAATCGAATGCGGGACCCCGTGAAAGGCAGCAACGCTGCAACTAGCCACTAAACACCCTCAACGGGTGACTGTGTGGTGTGCAATGCCCAGTCACAGAATAATCAGTGCTATATTCCTTGATGGCACGGTGACTACTGAACAGTACATAAGGGTTTTGGAAGATGATTTCGTCCCAATTATCCAAAGCGACCCTGATTTTGACAAGATGTGGTTCATGCAAGACGGAGCTCGACTTCATCGAAGCAGGATTGTGTTTGATGTCCCGGAGGAGCACTTACGGGACCGCATTCTAGCTCTGGGGTACCCAGAGGCCACTGGCATGGGCCTCAATTGGCCGCCATATTCTCCGGTGCACCGACTTCATTTCGTGGAGCTGTGTTAAAGACAAGGTGTACAGCAATAATCTCAAAACTATTGCTGAGCTGAAAACAGTCGTTCAGGAGGTCACTGACAGCATCAATGTTGCGACACTTTAGCGGGTCATGCAGAATTTCGCTGTTCGCCTGGGCCGCATACCGCCAATGATGGCAGGCGTATCGAACACGTAATAACCTGAATCCGAATACCTGTAGTGACGTATTCATGTTATTTTGTAACTAATTTACGTTTTTTTCATATAGTGCAATAATTGTCACCCTGTATACGTTAGGGTTTCGAGGGTATTCATTCAGAAATATTAAACTCTCTTTCTTCCTTTTTTTTTATTTTTAAAGAGGATCTTTTACCCTCTTAACAGCCGTTGCTCTGCACTATATATTCAAAGCAGATCAAAAATCTGAATGTATAGGGTTGGTGGGCTTATAAGACATTAATTAAAATAACGATAAATTAATGTTTTTAAATCAAGTTGCTAGGCAAAGGGTTCATTATAGCCACTCGATATATACAGATCAAGGGCGGTACTATCATACTTAACTGGGGCATTCCTGACGAACACTCACGAACCAGGACAACGTACTGTATTCTATTACTTCAGATGTCTTCGAGTCACTCGCGTACCTGGTAATCTGTTCAGTAAGTAAAGACATGGCTTTCCCCGAAAGTCTATAATACTTTTTTTCTTTTGTCATAGTACGATGTATCATTTATTTCAACTATTCTTTATTTGTTAATACGTCACATTCTTTCTTCATTCATTTTGCTACTGTTTTATATTTTATAATGTACGAATATGAATGTTCTGGTTTTATTTGCTTTGTAAATCTTTGGTTGGGCTAGACTGGGACACTCAGATGTTTAGGACGGGTAGTAGGGACAGAGCATCGAGTGACATTATACTGAGTCCACTATCCTAAAATTACCTCTAGCAATTAAACAGAGAACCTACTCGTGGAGATAACATCTTGGACCTACTGATAACAAACAGACCCGAACTTTTCGACTCTATAAGTGCAGAATAGGGAATCAGTGATCATAAGGACGTTGCAGCATCTCTTAATGTGGAAGTTAATAGGAAGATAAAAAAAAAGGGAGGAAGGTTTATCTGTTTAGCAAGAGTAATAGAAGGCAGATTTCAGACTACCTAACAGATCAAAACGAAAATTTCTGTTCCGACACTGACAATGTTGAGTGTTTATGGAAAAAAGTTCAAGGCAATCGTAAAATGCGTTTTAGACAGGTACGTGCCGAGTAAAACTGTGAGGGACGGGAAAAACCCACCGTGGTACAACAACAAAGTTAGGAAACTACTGCGAAAGCAAAGAGAGCTTCACTCCAAGTTTAAACGCAGCCAAAACCTCTCAAACAAACAGAAGCTAAACGATGTCAAAGTTAGCGTAAGGAGGGCTATGCGTGAAGCGTTCTGTGAATTCGAAAGTAAAATTCTATGTACCGACTTGACAGAAAATCCTAGGAAGTTCTGGTCTTACGTTAAATCAGTAAGTGGCTCGAAACAGCATATCCAGACACTCCGAGATGGTGATGGCATTGAAACAGAGGATGACACGCGTAAAGCTGAAATACTAAACACCTTTTTCCAAAGCTGTTTCACAGAGGAAGACCGCACTGCAGTTCCTTCTCTAAATCCTCGCACAAACGAAAAAATGGCTGACATCGAAATAAGTGTCCAAGGAATAGAAAAGCAACTGGAATCACTCAACAGAGGAAAGTCCACTGGACCTGACGGGATACCAACTCGATTCTACACAGAGTACGCGAAAGAACTTGCCCCCCTTCTAACAGCCGTGTACCGCAAGTCTCTAGAGGAGCGGAAGGTTCCAAATGATCGGAAAAGAGCACAGGTAGTCCCAGTCTTCAAGAAGGGTCGTCGAGCAGATGCGCAAAACTATAGACCTATATCTCTGACATCGATCTGTTGTAGAATTTTAGAACATGTTTTTTGCTCGCGTATAATGTCGTTTTTGGAAACCCAGAATCTACTCTGTAGGAATCAACATGGATTCCGGAAACAGCGATCGTGTGAGAGCCAACTCGCTTTATTTGTTCATGAGACCCAGAAAATATTAGATACAGGCTCCCAGGTAGATGCTATTTTCCTTGACTTCCGGAAGGCGTTCGATACATTTCCGCACTGTCGCCTGATAAACAAAGTAAGAGCCTACGGAATATCAGTCCAGCTGTGTGGCTGGATTGAAGAATTTTTAGCAAACAGAACACAGCATGTTCTTATCAATGGAGAGACGTCTACAGACGTTAAAAGTAACCTCTGGCGTGCCACAGGGGAGTGTTTGGGACCATTACTTTTTACAGTATATATAAATGACCTAGTAGATAGTGTCGGAAGTTCCATGCGGCTTTTCGCGGATGATGCTGTAGTATACAGAAGTTGCAGCATTAGAAAATTGCAGCGAAATGCAGTAAGATCTGCAGCGGATAGGCACTTGGTGCAGGGAGTGGCAACTGACCCTTAACATAGACAAAAATAATGTATTGCGAATACATAGAAAGAAGGATCCTTTATTGTATGATTTCATGATAGCGGAACAAACACTGGTAGCAGTTACTTCTGAAAAATATCTGGGAGTATGCGTGCGGAACGATTTGAAGTGGAATGATCATATAAAATTAATTGTTGGTAAGGCGGGTTGAGATTCATTGGGAGAGTCCTTAGAAAATGTAGTCCATCAACAAAGGAGGTGGCTTACAAAACACTCGTTAGACCTATACAGGGCTATTACAAATGATTGAAGCGATTTCATAAATTCACTGTAGCTCCATTCATTGACATATGGTCACGACACACTACAGATACGTAGAAAAACTCAAAGTTTTGTTCGGCTGAAGCCGCACTTCAGGTTACTGCCGTCAGAGCGCTCGAGAGCGCAGTGAGACAAAATGGCGACAGGAGCCGAGAAAGCGTATGTCGTGCTTGAAATGCACTCACATCAGTCAGTCATAACAGTGCAACGACACTTCAGGACGAAGTTCAACAAAGATCCACCAACTGCTAACTCCATTCGGCGATGGTATGCGCAGTTTAAAGCTTCTGGATGCCTCTGTAAGGGGAAATCAGCGGGTCGGCCTGCATTGAGCGAATAAACGGTTGAACGCGTGCGGGCAAGTTTCACGCGTAGCCCGCGGAAAATTAGCACATGCCACAACTGGAGACCGACAGCGCCGACTTCATCTTTCAACAGTATGGTGCCCCACCGCACTTCCATCACGATGTTCGGCATTTCTTAAACAGGAGATTGGAAAACCGATGGATCGGTCGTGGTGGAGATCATGATCAGCAATTCATGTCATGGTCTCCACGCTCTCCCGACTTAACCCCATGCGATTTCTTTCTGTGGGGTTATGTGAAAGATTCAGTGTTTAAACCTCCTATACCAAGAAAAGTGCCAGAACTGCGAGCTCGCATCAACGATGCTTTCGAACTCATTGATGGGGACATGCTGCGCCGAGTGTGGGAGGAACATGATTATCGGCTTGATGTCTGCCGAATCACTAAAAGGGCACATATCGAACATTTGTGAATGCCTAAAAAACTTTTTGAGTTTTTGTATGTGTGTGCAAAGAATTGTGAAAATATCTCAAATAATAAAGTTATTGTAGAGCTGTGAAATCGCTTCAATCATTTGTAATAACCCTGTACTTGAGTATTGCTCATCAGTGCGGGATCCGTACCAGATCGGGTTGACGGAAGAGGGAGAGAAGATCCAAAGAAGAGCGGCGTGTTTCGTCACAGGTTTATTTGGTAACCGTGATAGCGTTACGGAGATGTTTAGCAAACTCAAGTGGCAGACTCTGCAAGAGAGGCGCTCTGCATCGCGGTGTAGCTTGCTCGCCAGGTTTCGAGAGGGTGCGTTTCTGGATGAGGTATCGAATATATTGCTTCCCCCTACTTATACCTCCCGAGGTGATCACGAATGTAAAATTAGAGAGATTCGAGCGCGCACGGAGGCTTTGAGACAGTCGTTCTTTCCGCGAATCATACGCGACTGGAACAGAAAAGGGAGGTAATGACAGTGGCACGTAAAGTGCCCTGCGCCACACACCGTTGGGTGGCTTGCGGAGTATAAATGTAGATGTAGAGAAATACTGTGTCAGAGAGAGAGCGAACGACTATCAATAGAGAGCGTGCGAGTTGTTGTGGTATCGTGGCTGGTTCGCGGGGGCAGGAACGTTGCAAAGTTCGGCGTGAAAGACGGTGATACGCGGAGGAACAATTAATTACAGTGTGTCAGCTGTGTTAATAGGAGATCGTGCATTATTAAGTGAACAGTAAAACCTAGAAAGTGTATTGAGTGTTTGCGGTGACGATTTTACATACAGTGTGAACTTGTGACAATTAGCCGTGAACCAGACACCATTGTCGTGTGGAGACACTGTTAGAATTGCGTGAATGTGGAACAAACCAAAATGTTAAGTAAAAGAACAATGCTGTGATTTGATCAAGAAACATTTATTATATCATCCAAACTGTCTTAAAGACGACGAGGTAAATTGAACTGATGTTTAACTGACTTATAGTGATAAACACATGTGACTGTTTTCCTGTGGTAACACGGTGAAAGAACTGTGCGAAGTATTGGCAATAACCCGCTATAAATCGTAATTACTAAAGGCATTGCATAAT